>NC_071090.1:63594273-63894273 GCF_027358695.1 Spea bombifrons | reverse complement strand
CTGATGTTCTCTACTGAGTAGCAAGTTTCTTCTGTGAAACTAATTATGGTGTATGGAAGGCAGCATCTTCAGAGGTCAACCCCTAGGGACTAACAGTTATTTGCAATAGCTTACAGGCTAGTTTTATCATCCCCTGAGCAGGGCATGATGGAACTTGGAATACTCCAAGCCCACTATTTCTATGCTTCTGAAGGACAGAAGATATATGCCTCAGGAAATAATTAGTCTGTGACCGACAGACGTACAAGATGAGGCACACTAATTTGGCACAAACAGAACAAACAGAGGCAAACAGTAAATTGGAAGTATAAAATCTAGATTTAGGCAGTATGATTAAAGCAATATTCCATTACCAATTCAATTTTTTTTTTAAATGATTTGAAGAATATAAAGGATAATGGGCTAGGGAGAATACAGAGGAGATCAGATTACAGATTACATTAGATGGATTAGGCTACATACTAATACCATGAAGGAAAAATATTCCACTTTCACCACTGGCTGTAATTCATATAGAATATAATATTAGTCACATTGGGATTTAGGTAGAGTTGTCGGGCAAGTTTGCAAGAGAGTTGTGGTTTTAACACTCTCACTTCACTATTCATTGCAATGTGCCAAAACAGGTAGGACCCTGTAGTTAGAAGGAATGAGTCGGTCCAGCATTATTAAATGGCTGCAGAGATTTTAGATAAAGCTCACTAAATAAACTATTCATTCTACAGGAGCAGTCAGGCTCTTCCTAAAGCTTAATGGGGATGGGACTTCATAGTACATAATGAAGTCAAGGATTTGAAACTACATCTCTCCTTTTAGTAAATACATGTCTCAAGAATACCCTTTCAAAGTAGACCATCTTGTACAGTTATTTTATGAATTTTAGTCAACTTCAAGGCATCACAAACTTGCTAAGAAGCATTCTCTGAGTTAAATAGATGTGAACCAGGTTATATCAGTACTATATCAACAAATATCAACAAACTGCACACTTTAGTAAATAGATATGTGCTTTTATGAAAAGTGTGTGCTACGTTTAAATTAACCCTTCACCTTTTTTTCCCAGTGCAATTGCATGGAGAGGTTCATGTGAATTATGTATCTACTGATATCAGCAAGGCACAGTGGTTTCATTGTACAATAAGAGGTTTATCACTAAATGTTGATAACAGTGTCCATATTTTGCTTTTAAAACACCAGTGTCTAAAGACGGAAACTCCACAAGAGTCGGATGGAAAAATAAAGTAACAGTCTAGTCACTAAAATTTTATTTTTATTTTGTTTTATTTTACTGCATGGAAATTAGAAGATGCATTGTTTAGTTATTCAAGTAAGAAATTAAGACTTTAGTTTTTTTGCTGATTAAAAGGGAATCATCACATTCACTGCTTTCAACATAAATTTTTAACACTTTTAAATCCAACTTTAGCTTATGAAGTTATTGAAATATTTGGTTTTAAAGCATGGGTCTATTCTAAGTGAAGACGATGTACAAAATGCGGCAACAAACAATGTATTTACCATTTTTTTCCTGGTCCTCACCCTAACAAAGACTTCTTAGCCAGCTTCCACAAAAGGAATCATTTTACAAATGGGGTGAATGATTAAACTGGGAGAAAAATAATTCCTGTCCTGAGAACACAAAGTGGGCTGATCACGGCACGTAATACAAATGTATTGGTTATTTGAACGTGTAAAACACCAGTGCATGGGTTAATTGACCATACTGAACCACAAAAGTGCAGGATTTGGAAAAGCTACAGATATGCTTTAAGCTACTGTGAGTTTTCATTTTATCTAATTTTAAACATTTCGTGAAAAATAACATAGTAAATCACAACATTCTGTCTAGATAACACTGTACAGAATACATGGTGTCTACATTCTGATGTGAAGCTATGAATATGTTTGACCCTGTGAAACATTGAACTTAGAGTCTTCGTTCATAAAGTTGAAGTGCTCCATCTGTGCTTTAGGTCTTGTAGCATGTATTGTACAAATTTGAACAAAATAATACATTTTAAATGTTGTAGATATTTTACATTAGGTTTTTTAGCTTACAATCATCCTATGGTTCCAAAGGCCATAACATTAAATTGATGTATCAAAAATATCAGCATCTTAGCATTGTCATCAAGAAACCATGGACAGTATTAGTGAAAGCAACATGAAAAGGTATTTTTATATGCACAACCAAATATTATAATTGATCCAAACTAAATATTTTTCTGAAAGTCCCTGACTTAGCAAACAATACACAGTTATATAACTATGATATCCTTTTTGCACCATATTTTACGGGCTATGATTCCTATCGCTCACATCCACCATATGGTTTAGGGTCATGTGAGTTGAAGTAGTTGAATAAAATAAAAAAGAGGAGGACTTGGTTGTGTTACCAAAAATATAAGTTAAGGCTGGTTATTAGCCAGTGCCTATCGGTTGGCAGGAAGTCTCTCATGGAGGGCAATACAGAGCAAGCAGACACAAGCGTAGACATCTGCTTTTGACTCTGCTTGCCAGTATCCCCTAAGGGAGAATAATGTGAGGAAAGACTCCACCAACCACGGCAGTGAATGCCTAGCACCATCCTTAGGAGCAGCACTATGGCAGTCTGAGCCTTTGTTACCAGACTGCCCTGGGGAAAAAACAGAGTAACTCAAACAGGACCTCTTAAATGGCCTATTCCCTAGCACATCTAATAATGATGATAAGCACACCCTAAAAAGGGACCAAGGAAACTTAAAAATTCTGAGGAAATGTTTGCTGTGACCAGGCTTAGGGGAAGAGCAGGCACCTTGGCCTGGGAAACAACTCTTCTTGCTTTTTTCTTTTTTTTTTCTTTTAGGGCAATTCTCGGATGAGAGTTAGGTGCTACAATTGTAGTGTCCTCCATGGCAAGCAATGAGGGAAGATCTGAAGAGTTGTGCATGCACATTGTATATAATGACAATGCATAGTTAAATGAGTGAGGCGTCAAGGTCTCCTCACACCAGCCACAATCTTCCTGCAGCACAAGCTCACTGGGATTGAGTGTTTAGTGAGGACAAGGAGGTGGATCCACAGCTCCCTTTAGTAAATAAACCCCTTTGTAAAAGTAGCTGGAGTATTTAGTCCTAGCTGATAACTTTTATTGGCCCAACATTTATTTAATAGGTTGGTCCATTAAAAGGGATCAATTTCAACTGAAACTAATAGGTGAGCCTAGGGTTAATGGTGCCTTTTTTCAGGTTTTATTTGGTCCCCTCCATGCCTGGGCTCCTCTTCCCTCCCCCAACTAACACATACTAATATGTAAATTCGCTGTAACACCATACCCTAGCACACACACATGCTAACACCAGAGGCTCACACACAATCTTTTGTCTCTTTTAGTCACCTCGCACACAGCAGCTCACACCACTACCATGGGGGTTACATAACATCACGTTACGTGATCTTGTTGGGCATCACCTGGCGCTCGAGTTCGGCACATCGCGGATCGGGTTGACAGATTACTGGGAGGGGCTGGAGAAGACCCAGCTGTCATGGTGCACATTGGCACCAATGACAAAGTAAGAGGTAGGCGGAGTGTCCTTAAAAATGATTTCAGGGACTTAGGTAGCAAGCTCAAGGCAAGGACCTCCAAGGTAGTATTTTCTGAAATATTACCTGTACCACGTGCCACACCAGAGAGGCAGCGGGAGATTAGGGAGCTAAACAAGTGGCTCAGAAGCTGGTGTAGGAAGGAGGGGTTTGGGTTCATGGAGAACTGGGCCGACTTCTCTGTCGGATACAGGCTCTACGGTAGGGACGGGCTGCACCTCAATGGGGAGGGTGCAGCTGTACTCGGGGAGAAGATGGCCAGAAGGGTGGAGGAGTGTTTAAACTAGGGAAAGGGGGGGAGGGAAACTACAATATAGAAGGGGAAGATAGTATAGATAGAGAGCTGGGGCATATAAATGTACCTGGGGGTGGAGCGGAGGGAGGGGTTAGAATAGTTAATAGGGATAGGCTTGATAGGAGAAAAAACCATACACCTCTAAATTGTATGCTTACTAATGCCAGAAGTCTGACCAATAAAACTGGCGAACTGGAGTTAATAATGTCTGCAGAAAATTATGACATAGTGGGTATAACAGAGACATGGTTGGATGATAGCTATGACTGGGCGGTTAACATACAGGGTTATAGTCTATTCAGGAAGGATCGAAAAAAACGAAAAGGGGGAGGAGTTTGCCTTTATGTGTAAAGGCCACACTGCGGGAGAATATATGTGAGGGAAATGATGATGTGGAGTCATTATGGGTAGAAATATATGGAAAGAAAAATAATAAAATACTGATCGGGGTTTGCTATAAGCCACCAAATATAATTGAAGCAGCAGAAGATCAATTATTAAAGCAAATAAACAAGGCAGCAAATCACAATGAGGTGGTTATTATGGGGGACTTTAACTATCCCGACATAAACTGGAAAACCGAGACCTGGAAATCTCATAAAGGAAACCGCTTTCTGACTATAAGTAAAGATAATTATCTGTCCCAAATGGTACAGGACCCAACCAGAGGGGGCGCTCTGCTTTAAGCTACTGTGAGTTTTCATTTTATCTAATTTTAAACATTTCGTGAAAAATAACATAGTAAATCACAACATTCTGTCTAGATAACACTGTACAGAATACATGGTGTCTACATTCTGATGTGAAGCTATGAATATGTTTGACCCTGTGAAACATTGAACTTAGAGTCTTCGTTCATAAAGTTGAAGTGCTCCATCTGTGCTTTAGGTCTTGTAGCATGTATTGTACAAATTTGAACAAAATAATACATTTTAAATGTTGTAGATATTTTACATTAGGTTTTTTAGCTTACAATCATCCTATGGTTCCAAAGGCCATAACATTAAATTGATGTATCAAAAATATCAGCATCTTAGCATTGTCATCAAGAAACCATGGACAGTATTAGTGAAAGCAACATGAAAAGGTATTTTTATATGCACAACCAAATATTATAATTGATCCAAACTAAATATTTTTCTGAAAGTCCCTGACTTAGCAAACAATACACAGTTATATAACTATGATATCCTTTTTGCACCATATTTTACGGGCTATGATTCCTATCGCTCACATCCACCATATGGTTTAGGGTCATGTGAGTTGAAGTAGTTGAATAAAATAAAAAAGAGGAGGACTTGGTTGTGTTACCAAAAATATAAGTTAAGGCTGGTTATTAGCCAGTGCCTATCGGTTGGCAGGAAGTCTCTCATGGAGGGCAATACAGAGCAAGCAGACACAAGCGTAGACATCTGCTTTTGACTCTGCTTGCCAGTATCCCCTAAGGGAGAATAATGTGAGGAAAGACTCCACCAACCACGGCAGTGAATGCCTAGCACCATCCTTAGGAGCAGCACTATGGCAGTCTGAGCCTTTGTTACCAGACTGCCCTGGGGAAAAAACAGAGTAACTCAAACAGGACCTCTTAAATGGCCTATTCCCTAGCACATCTAATAATGATGATAAGCACACCCTAAAAAGGGACCAAGGAAACTTAAAAATTCTGAGGAAATGTTTGCTGTGACCAGGCTTAGGGGAAGAGCAGGCACCTTGGCCTGGGAAACAACTCTTCTTGCTTTTTTCTTTTTTTTTTCTTTTAGGGCAATTCTCGGATGAGAGTTAGGTGCTACAATTGTAGTGTCCTCCATGGCAAGCAATGAGGGAAGATCTGAAGAGTTGTGCATGCACATTGTATATAATGACAATGCATAGTTAAATGAGTGAGGCGTCAAGGTCTCCTCACACCAGCCACAATCTTCCTGCAGCACAAGCTCACTGGGATTGAGTGTTTAGTGAGGACAAGGAGGTGGATCCACAGCTCCCTTTAGTAAATAAACCCCTTTGTAAAAGTAGCTGGAGTATTTAGTCCTAGCTGATAACTTTTATTGGCCCAACATTTATTTAATAGGTTGGTCCATTAAAAGGGATCAATTTCAACTGAAACTAATAGGTGAGCCTAGGGTTAATGGTGCCTTTTTTCAGGTTTTATTTGGTCCCCTCCATGCCTGGGCTCCTCTTCCCTCCCCCAACTAACACATACTAATATGTAAATTCGCTGTAACACCATACCCTAGCACACACACATGCTAACACCAGAGGCTCACACACAATCTTTTGTCTCTTTTAGTCACCTCGCACACAGCAGCTCACACCACTACCATGGGGGTTACATAACATCACGTTACGTGATCTTGTTGGGCATCACCTGGCGCTCGAGTTCGGCACATCGCGGATCGGGTTGACAGATTACTGGGAGGGGCTGGAGAAGACCCAGCTGTCATGGTGCACATTGGCACCAATGACAAAGTAAGAGGTAGGCGGAGTGTCCTTAAAAATGATTTCAGGGACTTAGGTAGCAAGCTCAAGGCAAGGACCTCCAAGGTAGTATTTTCTGAAATATTACCTGTACCACGTGCCACACCAGAGAGGCAGCGGGAGATTAGGGAGCTAAACAAGTGGCTCAGAAGCTGGTGTAGGAAGGAGGGGTTTGGGTTCATGGAGAACTGGGCCGACTTCTCTGTCGGATACAGGCTCTACGGTAGGGACGGGCTGCACCTCAATGGGGAGGGTGCAGCTGTACTCGGGGAGAAGATGGCCAGAAGGGTGGAGGAGTGTTTAAACTAGGGAAAGGGGGGGAGGGAAACTACAATATAGAAGGGGAAGATAGTATAGATAGAGAGCTGGGGCATATAAATGTACCTGGGGGTGGAGCGGAGGGAGGGGTTAGAATAGTTAATAGGGATAGGCTTGATAGGAGAAAAAACCATACACCTCTAAATTGTATGCTTACTAATGCCAGAAGTCTGACCAATAAAACTGGCGAACTGGAGTTAATAATGTCTGCAGAAAATTATGACATAGTGGGTATAACAGAGACATGGTTGGATGATAGCTATGACTGGGCGGTTAACATACAGGGTTATAGTCTATTCAGGAAGGATCGAAAAAAACGAAAAGGGGGAGGAGTTTGCCTTTATGTGTAAAGGCCACACTGCGGGAGAATATATGTGAGGGAAATGATGATGTGGAGTCATTATGGGTAGAAATATATGGAAAGAAAAATAATAAAATACTGATCGGGGTTTGCTATAAGCCACCAAATATAATTGAAGCAGCAGAAGATCAATTATTAAAGCAAATAAACAAGGCAGCAAATCACAATGAGGTGGTTATTATGGGGGACTTTAACTATCCCGACATAAACTGGAAAACCGAGACCTGGAAATCTCATAAAGGAAACCGCTTTCTGACTATAAGTAAAGATAATTATCTGTCCCAAATGGTACAGGACCCAACCAGAGGGGGCGCTCTACTGGACTTAATATTAACCAACAGACCTGACAGAGTAACTAATGTGCAGGTCAGAGGGCACCTAGGAAATAGTGATCACAATATAATACATTATAACTTGTCGTTCAATAAGGGAACTCTTAGAGGAGCCACACGAACTATGAACTTTAGGAAGGCAAAGTTTGATCAACTAAGAGAAGCCCTTAACACTGTAAATTGGGAAAATGTCCTCAAAAACAAAAGCACAGATACTAAATGGGAGATTTTTCAAAATATCTTAAATTCTCACTGTGAAAAGTACATACCGTATGGGAATAAAAGTGTCAGGAGCAAGAGAAAACCAATGTGGATAAATAAAAATGTAAAGGTGGCAATAAATGGCAAAAAAAGGCATTTAAGCTACTAAAACAGGAAGGCAGTGAGGAAGCACTAAGAAGCTATCGGGAAAAAAATAAAATATGTAAAAATCAGATAAAAGCAGCAAAAGTGGCGACAGAAAGACTCATTGCCAAAGAGAGTAAAACAAACCCCAAAATGTTCTTTAACTATATAAATAGTAAAAAGGTTAAAAATGAAACGTCGGCCCCTTAAAAAGTAATGAGGGAGAAGTTATAGACGGGGATCAGGAAAAAGCGAATCTATTAAATATATTCTTCTCTGCTGTATTCACAGAGGAAAATGAAATGCCAGGTAATATACAGCAGGATGAGATAAATGCCCCAGTACATGTCGCCTGTCTAACCCAGGAAGAAGTGCAGTGCCGCCTAAAAAAAATCAAAATAGACAAATCACCAGGTCCAGATGGCATTCACCCCCGCGTTCTAAGGGAGTTAAGTAATGTAATAGACAGACCCCTATTTCTAATATTCAAGGACTCTATAGTGACCGGGTCTGTTCCCCAGGACTGGCGCATTGCAAATGTTGTGCCAATATTCAAAAAGGGGACAAAAAGTGACCCGGGGAATTATAGGCCTGTTAGTTTAACTTCTGTTGTATGTAAACTGTTTGAGGGTTTCCTAAGAGATGCTATTTTGGAGTATCTCAATGAAAATAAATGTATGACTCCATATCAGCATGGGTTTGCAAGGGATCCTGTCAAACTAACCTGATCAGCTTTTATGAGGAGGTGAGCTCAAGACTGGATCGGGGAGAATCGCTGGATGTCGTATATCTTGATTTTTCCAAAGCATTTGATACGGTGCCACATAAAAGGCTGGTACATAAAATGAGAATGCTTGGGCTGGGGGAGAATGTGTGTATGTGGGTAAGTAAATGGCTCAGTGATAGGAAACAGAGGGTGGTTATTAATGGTACATACTCTGAGTGGGTGACTGTTACTAGTGGGGTACCACAGGGGTCAGTTTTGGGTCCTATTCTTTTTAATATATTTATTAATGACCTTGTAGAGGGATTGTATAGTAAAGTATCAATCTTTGCAGACGATACTAAGCTCTGTAGCGTGGTTAACACAATAGAGGACAGTGCACGATTACAAATGGATCTGCATAGGTTGGAGGCTTGGGCTGGGATGTGGCAGATGAGGTTCAACACGGATAAATGTAAGGTTATGCACATGGGGAAGAAAAATCCAGGCTGGGAATATGTATTAAATGGGAAAACACTGGGGACGACTGACATGGAAAAGGACTTAGGAGTCTTGGTTAACAGTAAATTTACCTGTAGCGACCAGTGTCGGGCAGCTGCTGCTAAGGCAAATAAAATCATGGGGTGCATCAAAAGGGGCATGGATGCCCATGACAAGGAAATAATTCTACCATTGTACAAGTCACTAGTCAGACCACACATGGAATACTGTGTACAGTACTGGGCACCAGTGTACAAGAAAGATATAGTGGAACTGGAGAGGGTTCAAAGACGGGCAACCAGAGTAATAAGGGGAATGGAAGGACTGCAGTACCCAGAAAGATTATCAGAATTAGGGTTATTTAGTTTGGAGAAAAGACGGCTTAGGGGGGACTTAATAACTATGTATAAATATATAAGGGGGCAGTACAGAAATCACTCCCAGGACCTATTTATACCCAGGACTGTATCTATAACAAGGGGACATCCTCTACGGCTGGAGGAAAGAAGGTTTCTACACCAGCACAGACGGGGGTTCTTTACAGTAAGAGCGGTGAGACTATGGAACTCTCTGCCAGAGGAAGTGGTAATGGTAAACTCAATAAAAGAGTTTAAAAGGAGCCTGGACGTGTTTCTTGAAAGCAATAATATCACAAGTTATGGATAGTAGATTAATAGGGACAGAACGTTGATCCAGGGATTTATTCTGATTGCCATATTTGGAGTCGGGAAGGAATTTTCCCCCTGGTATGGGGCAATTGGCATCTGCTTCATAAGGGTTTTTTTGCCTTCCTCTGGATCAACACGGTAGGGACACAATATGTATATAGGTTGAACTTGATGGACTTTGGTCTTTTTTCAACCTTATGAACTATGTTACTATGTTACTATGTATCACAGTTACAAAGGTGCATTGGGGCCGTGCACCTGCTGGACCCACCTTACCATGCCCCTGCTGAGATTCTCCAACATTAACAAATGAGAGAAGAAAAGCCTATAACAGCGGTAGATCATGCTACTCCCTCACTAGGCCAACAGGAAAGGGTTAGCAAGATTAACTGCACCTATATCCCTGGGGGTCAGTTCCCATCTGCACACCATACAATTCCATATGTATGCTACTAGAAACAGACATGAGCCACTTCAGCTAAACATAAAACAGGCGCATTATGATATTGTTTAGCATATCCATATACGCTTCCTACAAGAACAAAAGCTTACAAAATGCATATACATACTCGAGCATCTCCGGAGCAAACTTGCATGCTTATCTTTGCAAAGATGCAACTGCTACATTGGCCTTGATATTCAGTAAAATGAGCTTCCTGAGAATTGTTGCCAATTTACAGAGATTAATTATCCTTTCATGCATTGTGTGAACTGTTCTTTCACTTTGGCTGTGCTGAAAGATTCTACTTAGGTATTTCCTTTATACTGCATTGCCTCTTTTTCCACCCCATAAAATAAGAAGCCTATTACATATTCAGTTTTTTTTTGTTTTATGTATGCTGTCTAACCAACTTTTGAAGGGATGTGTACTCGTATAGTGGATTATGCAATTGCAATTCACATTCATATGTTTGAAAAACATTTGTTTTGATGCTACAAGTAAGCTTATTTTCTTATTATGTATATGATTTTTTTTTTAAATGTCTTGTGACCCGACATGGAATTTTTGAGAGAATGGGTTGAAAAATAGCATTTATCAATGAGGTGTTTCAGTCACACAAAATGGGAACAAACACAATTTGTAAAAGTAGTAGTGTATAAACTATTGTGTAGCAACATTTTCTGGACATTTCACCAAAAAGTAGATTTATGAACCAAAAAGAACAAAGACATTTATGCAGTGCATCCTATGTATACTACGCTATAAAAAAAAACCAAAATAAGTCATGTGTGGGCACAGATCAGATGTATGATCAAAAAACAGTATTCTGTTTTTTTGTTTGTTTTTGTCACAGATTTAAAAGAGGAAATTCATGACTTATCAAGATACCATAAACATTTGTAGATTACACAGCAATCAACTGTACATATATGTGCACAAAATATATACTAAAAAGGGATAACTTTACAAGAATCCAACAGAACACAATTATTGATAATTTAACTTGGCAGTTCTCTTGTAATTAAGGCAAATATTAATGAGCTTGGGACTCATAAATAGCATAGCATAACTGATACCTTACAATTTAGTAAATATAATGTATGACTAGAATTCTACCCATATTTAACATTAAAACAATAGAACATTTGTTTATCACACCTCCCAGGTAGGTACCACATATCAACCTAGACTCTTGAATATATCTCTACCCATGCTGGGGGAGATTGAAGCAATGGATCCACCAAGATTATTATTATTATTCTTTTTTATTTATATAGCGCCAACAATTTATGCAGCACTTTTTACAACACATATATTCGAGGGGTATGACAAGACAAGAATTGACAGACTAAGACAAACCGATACATTAGGTGGAGAGAGCCCTGCTTGCAAGCTTACAATCTTGAGATAAGATAAAATACTAATTAAATCAGAAGGCGTAATGCCCTCTTTTGTCAATATCTGCACACAAACCCATTGTGGTCTATCTAGGGTTGCTATACGAGGAACCGCTTCTTAAATATTTTTGAATGATATCCTACACATGTACATAATGAGTGAGGAGGCACTTCAGAGAACCTCTCTCATTCTTGACTGATCACATTACAGGCTTTACAGACTAGGATGCCTGCTGTGTGGATCTAACAATTTTAAAAAGAAATGGCACTTTTTGCTTCTAATTAGCAAAAGGTGAAAGGTGAATTAAAACTAGCTGTCTGGCAAGCCTTAGCAAGGGTCTGACTTCCTAAGACTTGCAGTAGAAAGGAGGAGGTTTTTGGTTTGCTTTCTAAAGCAGTTCTGAACAGGACTGCTTGGCAGTGCTAGAGTGCAATAGTATCAGCATCAGAGGCTGGAGACAGAGCAGGCAGGGACTGCTGAATGGCATGTCAGATTCTAAGCAAATGTCACTGCAAGAAGGGGCAACTTATAATGAAGCATGACAAATAGAAATCGTGAACTGCTGGGATTCTCAAGGGGATTTTTTTCAATGAAGTGAAAAGAGAGCTGTGCTCTATACTGCAGCAGAGGAGGCAAAGGCTTTTACAAAGTGAAGAACTGATCCAGCTGACACTTAACAGCATGGCACATACCCTCATCCCTTTATTCCTTATCTATGGACTTCATTTCACTGGAGCTTTGGCAGTAGATACCAGGCAACCTAGACTACGTTTGTCATATAAAGGTAAGAATGTTACCATTATGTAAGTTTGTGTTATAGTTTCAATCTGTCAATGTTAACCCATTTTCCGCCAAAGGATTCTCTTAAAGAATATAGCACTACCTACTTTGTCTGCCAGTCTGATACCAAAGAGGTTAAAATGAGCAGAACTCTATCATGCATGGAATTCTATATTTATTTAAAGGGTGTAGTATTAATTAACCAGTTCTTAAAATAGGAGAATGTAATGTGCCTTCACACTGGTGTCTATAGGAGTATATGAACTGCCCAGGTCTCTTTGTTATTGTTTGCAAATTTCTGAAATATACATCTTAAAGCATATGTAGGTTGCCTGTATTTCCTAGCTGTATCAGAAGTCAGGTCTCTGTGATGAGTTACAGGCTCCTTCAAGGCTAACAGGATTACAAACATTATGAAAACATTACATTTCGTGTATGATACATGACAGATATTGCAAAACTCTTGGTCAAGGAGCCATGCCATATGCTAAGCAAAGCCTTATAATTAAGGAAATGTAGCTGTGATGTGAATGAACACATTATTTGGGGGGTGCTCAAAGCAGATTTATAATCTCATCACCTGTAACTAAATAGGTAGAGCAATTGTATAGTCTGACATGGAAGAAGATAACCTCACATGAAATCTAGTCACTGGTTAAAAATAAATGCAAAGATTAACCACAGCACCATGCAGATGAGCAGGGGTAGCATCATTAGAGAAATACTATAGTAGGTAATGGGGTTACCCAGGGGAATAAATCCATTGAGCTGGTTCTGTTTCATTGGTACATATTCAGCCAAGGCTGTGTTTATTATCAGTGTGGCAGATCATTCATCAATGATCATTCTGGCAGTTAATAGGTTAATTATACCTTGTAATTGCTGGTATAACTATCCTTTTGACGTTTTTCTTTTAAGCTGTCACCACGAACAAACCGTGTGCAGCTCAGAATATTAAAGTATGGAATGGATAATTACCTGAGTGTGTTTGTATCCTGCATTTCCAGAGCTAACTTGTAATTAACATTGTCTTGCAAGCACATAATAATCGACAATCATCTTCTTCAGCTGCAGGAAATGCAGAGTTGCTTGCATTAAATTAAATACTTCTGGTAAGAGGCAAATACCATTGGCCTTATAATTAAATATTTCTTATAACTCTTTATATGCCAGGCAAATAAGCTTCCGCCTATGGTGTGCCTCGAAACTACCATTTGTTTTTTTCTTTAATTAACAAATACACTAATGAGTGATCTGCTATATATTTTTGAGACCCCTCTGTCTGGATTGCATTGTATCCCTGTTTTAGCAGATTGACTATACATGCCTCATGAACTTACTATTTGCTTGTTTAAGACCACACTTTGTTCATAAAATTCCTAAACCCCTTGTAGCAAACAGTCTCTAAATGCTTCAGTACATGTATGCTATTTAGGAACCCATTTTCTGCAAACTTAATCTAGTTACATGTTATTCCCTCCCCTGTGTGGGTTTTATGCATATATTACAGCTCAGCCAGACACACATCACTATTTTAAATTCCTAATGGTGCAAGTCATTCTTTTCCCCTGTTTGCATCCGCCAATCCATTAATCAAATGGAGAGAGGGCTCTTATGCCCCTGGTTTTCACAATCAGTCTCTTGCAACTCCAGTCACCGCTCAAGTAAACACAGGTGCCTACTTTATTAGGATCTGCCTAAAATGTTAGAGACCCTACAATATGATGGATCCTAAGAACCTACTTTGAAATCCAATACTCTGTTCCAATGATTTCAGATCTAGGACTGGAACCCTGCCAGAGTTTTAGGATTTCTCAGAATAGCACATCATCATAGAATTACCATTGTGCATCTGTGAGCATTGCTACACGTCACCCTAAAAACACCACCTGAATGTGTCATAAAACAAATGTTTGCTATACACTATTACTGTACCCCATTTGTACATAAAGACACCCCCTTTCACACTGCATGATTATATTGGCCCTTAAACCGAGTTATATGATATGCTATGTTTTAAGTGTACTGTTGCTCTTAATGCAAGCTTTAACTGAATATTTGGCATCGCTAGTGCTGGTAATGATCACTACTCTTCAGTAGAAATTGGGGCATTTGGAGAACAATTATAAGTGCTTATTATATATATACCACTGTAAATTTTAATATAACAATGACTTACATTTCAGAATATAATTAGTGACTTTGGGAAAGCCAAATGGTAGTCCATAAAATTATCAAGCCAGCAAAATTAAATATATATCGATACAGGCATGTCTAATGTATTCAGGCTCTGAAGATAAAATGTTCAAAGTTTCTAATGCACTTTAAGGTTTCTATGGAACATGGATAATTAAAGAAAAGAACACAAGGCATAT
Organism: Spea bombifrons; assembly: GCF_027358695.1. Lineage (NCBI taxonomy): Eukaryota > Metazoa > Chordata > Amphibia > Anura > Pelobatidae > Spea > Spea bombifrons. The sequence goes on along the minus strand of NC_071090.1, from coordinate 63,879,698 downwards.
CCTCTTTTTGACCACGTGTGCGCGGTCTACATTGCATATACCTGCCACCTTATACATACCCTTGAGCTCGAATTGAATAGGTCAGAGCAGGCCAGGCCTGGTCATTTGGCAAATTGGACAAATACCTGGCTGGCCAGTGGCTGATAGCACCAATATTATGCAATATTATGAAATATGGCACAGTAATTTGCCTCAATCGACAATGACAATATCAGAATCTTATTTAGTTTTTATTGTATCCAAATCACTTGCGTGGCAGCCATGCAGTTGTTTCAATATTTTGCATTAGGCAGCAGAAAAAGTAACATGCCTAAAACCAATTTATATAATAATTTGACTTGATTAACAAATTTGTCTACACGTTTCAACAATTTATAAAAAAAGATCAGATTCATACTCTTAATGACATCATCATTTTAAGGTTCAGCAAATGTCAAGCAGGTGTTCCTCTTAAGGGGTTGCTTGGTAATGAATTGGAGAATTGACATTAGGACTACATGGATCACTACAAGACTTAAGGACCTCCGCCTATTTACATAATGGAATTGGTTGAACTCTAAAATCAGAGCTAGAAATTCTAAAATGATTCAGGCAAAACTAGACAACACTAGAAATTTGGTGGCATTACTGCATGTGCTTTTTCCCTCTGGGTGCTTGGTAGTCAAAAATATCTTCGATGTCCTTATGTATATCAAAGTTTTGGTTATTCTGATCAAATGTTTTGAAAATCATACATTTTTACCCCTTTATTTAGAACATTATTTTCTTGCAAGCCGTGCCATCTACCAGACTGGTGTGGCGTTGCAGTGCTTGTTGGTACGCTATGTCTAGGTTAAAACTGCATCTACCAGTTCATTTGTTTCACCGTGTGTGGTGGGGCACATGCGCGCAATGTGCATTTTTATTATTTTATGTCACATTAGTATACAGTTCAATAACTGTAACCTTCGACGGACAGTCTGTTTGATCTTGGCAAACGTGCCACTGCCCATTTTCATCAAACGCTGGATGCATCAATCCCTATCATTGTTATATCATTATGTGTAAGCTTCCTGGGGTTTTCCCTGACACATTATAAATCTCTTTCATTGTAGGGTTTAAGAATTTGTTTCTCATCATCTCTCCTACGCACATCATGAAGTAAATGATCCAATTCATGTGTATTTAGATTTTTAGTCTTTTTCACTCTGAGTAGTTAAGTCTGTCTTTACCTGCATATTTACAATAAGACATTCTAAAGATGTGAAAGGATTAACCCTTTGAGTGACTGATTCTCATGATAGACACGGTTAGTTTATGTATGTATATATGTATTTTTTAAAGTAACAACCTTACTAACAGCTTAAGCGTTACCTTGGGTAAATATCCTAAACATATTGTATATGTTGCACATATGGGACTAAGATTCTAAGATTTGTGTGCTGTGAAAGTCAACAGCTACACCAAGCTGCTGATTCCAATCAAAGATATGTGCTTAAGTTCTAAAGATCAGATGCTATTTCTTTCCCAGGAATATAATCTGCCGATTGGTCACTAGCAAATTGGCAGCATTTCTCCTTTGGAGGCCTTGCATAATTTGCACAAACGAGTCTTGTGTGCAAATTAAAACAATGCAAAACTTCCCTTGGAGGTAGGAGAAAGTGCTCCCAATAGGCACAGCCGCTGATCAGCAGACTCGCTTAATTTCTTCCTGGATGTATAACTTTTACATGTTGCTGATCACCTCCTATCCTTTGCTCTGTGTGAAATATTTAAACTCACAAGTGAAAGTTATCGTTACGATCAACATCTGAAAAAAAGATGTTACCTGGAAAATATGGCTGTGATGGGGGGGCTCCAAATAAACCAAATAAACCATCCATCATGTGTGAAAGAATTAGATATGTCTTTCTAGAGTATTCAATATGTATCAATATAGTGCAAGTTACAAAACACAGTTGGTAATTATTTGCGGTACTTTAATGCTTATTAGCTCCAGTATGTTTTGTCTGGCACTGTCATTTCTTTATTTTTTCTAAATAAAATAAAATTCTAAATTTTAGAATTTAAATCTAAAAACAACACAGAAACACTTTGCATTTGGTAAAAAAAATAAATTGGATCAGTGCTTAAACCGAATGCATGCATTGTTCAGTATCTCATTATGAAGGCTAATAACCATGCTAATGTACTCTCCTTCTCAAAGATACTTCTGATATTGTCTAATCATCTGGCTCTGTGTAGAAACAGTCTATAAATGAACAACAGTAATGTTCCAAACATGTCCATATGTGACTCAGTAGTACCAGCTAATTCCACATGGCTTTAAAAGGTGTACATTTGTGAACCTTTGACATGTTTGAATGTAAACCATACATCTGTTGGATTCCAACAACTGGCTCATTCATAATAGGTTATGTAAATGGCCTGTAGAGACAATTATTGGCTTGACAAGCATTAGGGTAGTTGAGATAACACACCCTGCTGTAGATTTCGACATACATTGTGTAAATGGTCATGGACTCCAGCAGCTGTTCATTTAATTTTCACGTTTTACTTAATTTTATTTGTTTACAATCCATGCTTGAGAAAAACTGACAGAGAAGGGTTAGAAAGGATTCCCACTTTAGTTAAAGGAAAGCAGCTGTGTTGTATACCTCCTATGATGCTGTTGAGATAGCTCAGTTGGTAAATACCCTGACTACATAGCCTGTTTAAGTGATGGTCAACTCAACCCTTCAACCTTCCAAGGTCGATAAATGAGTACTATTGATTGGGTAATAATAACATCTAATTTCTAATATGATATCTATATCTAATCGATATTGAGAAAAACGAGCTATATAAATACTAGTTATTATGTTATACACATCAGACTAGCATCACTAACTTGTTTCTCTCTATATCTTAAATCTTTCTATCCTGGTTGTCATCAGATTTTCTTACTTTTGTTCAGCACTTAATAACATCAAAATCATATGTAATTAAAGTCATTATGTGTCTTCTGCTCTATCTAACCCATATGCTGCTATCAATTTACAGATAATTAATTTGCTACAAATGCAGTTGCAACTGTGGTGAAATCCTCACATGGGATGATAGTATCTGAAGCAGAAACCCAAGCTCATCACGTTGGGAAAATGGTGTTCTACATGTGACCATCCCTGTTTTCTTCTCACACTCATTTTCTTTGACCCTTTTCATTTTGATACATGAACTAAGACTGCGATTAGCACCTTAATCATATAGAGAATACCAGCAGACATAGGATTATTACATTAGGTGGAGAACGAAAATTAACAATAACATTAAAATCATGATATACAAAATTGACATTGAGATTAGCACACACTAAGGCATACTGGGACAGAAGGAGAAGAGGGCCCTGCTCTTGTATGCTGTATCCTTTTTACCTTAAGTGTTGATAATTCATTTTATCAGTATTTGATTTAATTCCACCCTCTATACGTTTTGCCGGAATCACCAACACGTTATGTTACAAAAAGTTTTGCTTTCTAAACATAATGCAACACAATATTTGTTTTGAATATGGACTGATCTTAAATTAATTAATACATTCAATTAATGGTTAATCCTGTGAAAGTAATGGTGGTAGAACGATCCTACTCTGGGTCTGGAATGGGGCTGAGATATTCAAATATCTAAATAATGCTGTTAAACAAGACAAAGCAGCGCCAAATGGAAAAACCTGATTTGTTGTAAACTGTGGCACTGAATAGATCACTGTTTACGGATGACATAAGTAAAATTCCAACCTAACTATGGTAGCCATGACTTTATTTGATGTCCACGGAAACTGTACATATTGTTACATTAGTGCAACATTTAAAGGCTATAAACCACTATACAAATAAGAAGAACCATTATTTGCCACAATACACACTAAGTGTAGTCTATTTATTGTTACAAATCTGCCATAGAAATTATAAAAAAAAAAAAACAGAATAAGAATGTCCATGGGCACTGTATGCTATTTTAGTTATAGCAGCTTCGTCTACTTAAGAAGTGTAGGATTTGGGGAAGCCTTATGTTCATTTCATTTTTACAAAAATGTATTCTGATTAATACATTTAAGAAGTAATCATCTCTGCAACAAATACATGTTGCAAGATGTGACTGAACTGTATTTGTGGATATAGTATATGAATGACAGCAAAAACTTTATAGGAATATTTCTAAATTAAGCAAAAAAAAAAAAAAAGAAAAGAAGAAGTAGGTAGTAGGATGATAAATAGTATCTACACTGACCGATTATTCTAGATTTGGATTTGTTTACTACCTTGTATTTACTGCTATTATTTATTATAATTTATACTGGAAATTGTGTATACATCATTTTAATCTCTACTTTATCTGATTGTACAGCGCGATGGAATATGACACTATATAAAACAATAAATAATAATAATAATCATTGACTGTTAATGATGTCTACTGACTGTGAATATCCACTTTCATTTAAGCATATTGACATATAGATAGATAGTAAACCTTATTCTGTCGTCACAAAACATCAGTAAACATACAGTATACACATGTCAGACTCATACTTTAAACACTCATGCTCAATTCTTGCAACACAGTTTGCAGTCAAAATATTTAACATCAAAGGCTCATATTTATTTCACAAGAGATGCATATCACTTCAAAGTTGTTCTGTAAAGTTGACTACCTAGTTTGTGAGACATTTATCATTTCCAGACACAGTATGTCTTGTTATGTCATCCAGCTACACCATAACCAGCAAATCTAACACTAGTAGTCTTGTCACCCCCTTGGCAATATGTTTGCTTAGCCTCAAGCACATTAAAGTGCATCTGGTTTGCTAAATGTCTAATCCCATTAAAACATCAATGTGCTAATTTTTGTTGTTGTCGCATTATGAGAACCTGGTATAAGACCTGTAATTAATATTTCATTACTCTCAAAGTTCAGCTATTTGATTTGTTTTAGCAGTGATCTATTCTAAAACCTTCCATGTAATGCATATGAACAGACCAATATAACTCAGGCAGAAAAGCATGAGTGGTAAATGAGTTGCACAGAGAATTAAAAAACATTTAAAAAGCGGGTCTGTGCAAGCTGGATATAACTGATTTAGCTACATGTGTACTATTGAATATATACCGTATTGGCTCGAATATAGGCCGCACTTTTTTCCCCCACTTTAAGTCTTTAAAGTGGGGGTGCGGCCTATATTCGGGGTCTAGCACCCGACGCCCGGGACATACAGTCCCGGGCGCCGGACAGGCAGCGGCGTTAGGATACAGATCCCCCGCAGCTGTGCAGGGGACCTGTATCCTACTGTCTGATACGCTCAGACAGCCTCCCCTGCCAGCACTTCCCACGGGGGGGGGGTGCCGGCACGGGAGGTTGTCTAAGCGCATCGTGCGGACCGTCCGCACGATGCGTTTTACCTCTGCCCCCCCGGACTTACCGGAGCAGACTCCCGGGTGTCTTGCGGGGCCGGCGGGGGTCATCTACGCAATACACGTATACAACTTCCGGTGCCGACACATCCAGTGCCGGCACCGGAAGTTGTATACGCGTATTGCGTAGATGTCCCCCGCCGGCCCCGCAAGACACCCGGGAGTCTGCTCCGGTAAGTCGGGGGGGCAGAGGAGGACAGTGGTAGCATATCTCGGGGAGGGAGGACAGTGGTAGCGTATCTCGGGGAGGGAGGACAGTGGTAGTATATCTCGGGGAGGAGGAGGACAGTGGTAGCATATCTCGGGGAGGGAGGACAGTGGCAGCATATCTCGGGGGGGTCAGTGGCAGCATATCTCGGGGGGGACAGTGGTAGCATATCTCGGGGGGGAGGACAGTGGCAGCATATCTCGGGGGGGCAGAGTGGCAGCATGTTTTTTTGGTTCTTTTTCAAAGAAAAAAACTTTTTCTTTAAAAAAGCACCAAACTTTTAGGGTGCGGCCTATATCCGAGCCAGTACGGTAGATTGTTAAACAGTACCACTAGTAGTTTACTGCACTGTTTAGTACTATTATTATTAATATTTTTACCTTTTATTTATATAGAGCCAACAGTTTATGCAGCGCTTAATACAATACATATATTCAAGGGGTATGACAAGACGAGAATTGACAGACTAAGACAAACCGATTAGGTGGAGAAAGCAAACTATTTTTACTACCTTTCATCTGTAAAAGTACGTATTAGGAAATGATTTAAAGGAATATTATGTGATCATATTTGCTTCTAAACAGTCCATAGACAATCTGCATTTGGGAACTGTGCCTTGTATCTAACATTTTCCTTGTCCTACTCCATTTCTGGTGCTACATTGGTGCCTTAGATAAAAAAAAAAAAGAACATTCTATCTGAGAAAGTGACTCCTGAGGTCCAAAAGCTTATGTGACTTTTTGTATGTTGGTCCAAAATAGGTATCAGGTTCGACTAAGAGACTCCATTTATTCTTGGGCTAATACAATGTGCAATATGCAATATCCGTTCATTAAGATGATTATTAAACATTATTAGACACCATACTTGAATTGACAGTTTATTAGTGGATCTTTTATATAAATATAGAGCAGTATCCTATTTTCTAAATGTGTCTCAATTCTGGATTTTCTTTAAGCAAACTTGAAATCTGTTTGTTACTAAGTGTGCACAAAAGAGGTTTCAGTGTGTTAAAGCGGTCCTATATAGCCTCAGGGCCTCGAACACAGCCCCGAATATATTATGGTTAATAATGATTACTTTTAATCTTTAGATGCCATTAGTTAATTCAGTGAAACAGTAGACCTGCAGAGTAGGCTTTCACTCCCTGCTGAGTAATCCTGTTGTGTCTTTTGTGCCTTTGAATCATATGAAAAATAGATTCCACTTGAGGTTTACTGATACTGTGGAGGGATTAGTGTGGGATGAAGCTTTAAGCAGCAGGTCAGACATTTTTCTTCATCGGGGACTGTATAAATGCTCTGAAGGCGCATTGCCTTATCCTCAGGGCTTAACTCATAGAGGAGTACACTTGCTCAAAGGTCAGGATGCTCAGCTCCCAAGTGGTTCAACTGTTTACATGTGGTGTGTTTGGAAACGTATGCTACAGATAAAAGACACTTATGTAACGATTTCCCCCAACTCTCACTCCAGGGAAAAGATTTATTCATTGGAAAGGAATTTATTCAAATCTCAGCTCATGGTCTTGAACCACATTAAGAGATGATCACAAGGTCAACCTTAAGGAAACCCCAATTGTGCTAAATGCTTTCAAAAAGCCAGAACATATGCTAAGCTACACTGACAAATATGTCATTAAGCAGAAGAGATTGTATGACCTATACTTCTAAATATGCCATTTGCAGAAATCTAACAAAAAGAAAATTGATGTATTGTGTGTTCATTTACATATCCCACAGGATTGCGTTTCCTGTAATGAAGTAGTATTGTCTTAAATACTTTTGATACATATTCTGTAAAGGGAGTCTCTGAAAAGTATGAGTATCAATTTAATTTACAGTAAGTATAGCTATCAAACCACCAAATTTTAATAAATAGAAAATCCATTACTTCACAGGAGGAAAACGTTTTACATTTTAACTTTATATAGACTTACTAATTATTGTGAAAAGAATATTGTCAAGATAAGGTTGACTGTAGTATTCTTAAATCTGTTTTTTTTTTTTTTTTTAGGTAATACTCTAGAATAGCACTGATACAAATTGCAAACACTACTTTATGTAATCTCATACCATCTCATTGCTATGATCCTGTACTTGAACACGTTACTTCATTCAAAACATTAATAATTGCTCTATAACAATATATATACATATCTGATTACTGATAATAATAATGATTTAGTGGTATGTACTCATATTCTGCAGTGCAATGTTTTCCTGAATGTGATGGTGCTATATATATATATATATATATATATATATATATATATATAAAATAATAATGATAACAATATTTTTCAAGATCCTCTCCAACAAGCCAATGCTACAATGTGTTCACATTTTATTACAGCAACCTCTTATGTGGCAGAAAAATATCCTGGCCGACATACAATAATTGCCATATGTGATGTCTGCTGGCAGTAATAGTTTCTTATTATAGACTAATAACTCAAACATTCCTTATCAGAACTGCAAGGATTAAGCACTAATTTTAGCTTCACAGCACGTAAATAACACTAATTTAACTGACACACCTAACACTTTCAAAACGTATTGACTCAGCATAACATTTTGCATTAAAACTTGGGTGGTTTTTTTCACATGTCTACATCAGTGCTGTGCTGTAACACCTCTTAAAATCTTTGCAATCATGAATGCAGTTGCTAGGTTTATCTCTGTTGCCCATCACTCTACTAACACATCTCTCCTCTGTCAGTTTATTTACTGTCTGTCTATACATGTATATTTGTGATACCCGCCTGTCCTCTGCTCTAACCTACCTGGCATTCCCGTATAGAAGACTTCTTAAGGGCTGCCCCATCCTTCTCCATTTATCTACTTCTTCATGGGAATCTATCAACTTAAAGGTAAACACTCCTCTTCCCACCAACTACTGTCTTTTCATTCCTAGTCTCACCACCTTCTGGTTGTCTCCCACCATTATGTAAATGTACACAGGGTTCAATTAAAAATCCTGACTCTCATTTGAAATTTTCATTGAACCCCCACCTACATCCCCTCTCTTGTCTCCAAATACTGGTCCCTCCATTCATCTGATGATCTCTGTCTGTCCTTTGCTCTAATCTGTATCTATCATGCCATATCCAAGAGTTCTCATGGGCTAATGTATCCTTTGGAAAACCCAACGCCGGGGGGGGGAGGGGGGTGTCTTTTGCCTAGGATTGCAAACATTATGTTAGTATTTAAAAATATATTAAATCTCAAATATAGTACAAACCCCTATATATTTATGTAGTGAGGTGATAGATTTTCTATAATTTTATATGAACACTATGATTCAAGTGTAAATTAAACCTGAAATGGGTTGTACTTCAACATTTATGAAACCAATTTTAGATTTATTTAATGAAACTCCCTTTCATATATTTCCCTGTGTTTGTTTAATGTGGTAATTATTTTAGAGTTTGTCACTTAATAATAACTACTGTTTTTTTTTGGATGAAAGCTGAGCGTTTCATAAGACTTAAATGGTCATCACAACAGAAAGTATTTGGGTTACAACAGTTATCTGATATTAAGTTTATTTCTAATGTAAATTGAAGCAAACTATAACGTAAGTTAAAATCAGTTATAAAAATATTCCCCTTTAAGGAGGAAGTTGTTCTTGAAATGATGAAAGGCATATGACTCCGTGAAGCTTGATCTGGGTTGGCAAATGTTAAGTGCCTTGAACTAGAGAGAAGCCCTGCTACTACCCTGAGATTGTGCTGGTTTGTGTCAGACACAGAGTAAACGGGTCTGTATACACTTCTCTGTGCTACCTCCAGGAATGTGCGTTTAATGGACAATTCTAAAGATATTCATTCTTCAGCTACTATGTAATCTTGTTACAATGTTTAGTTAAGGATCCCAAATACAGTGGCGTAAAGCAAATAATACCTCCATAATGGATATATCGTGTTCTGGAGATTAAAGCTAAAATATTGCATCCCAACATTTGATTACGTGGAGTTCATACACCTCTCCTGTCCTTGGGAGAATAAAAACACATTGACAATAAATGCCCCTCAGTTCCCTGAAGACGAAACATATTTGATTGGTTAACCTTACATTTGTATCTGATTATTGTAACTCAGAACATTCCTTACACCGTAATCACCTTTGTTATTCAAAGCAGGGCTGTAAACTGGCCTTCATTTTAGAGTCTATGCTTTTTACATATGTTTTTTTTCATGGAATCCTTGACTCAATGGTTTAATAATCTTGTCTGTATTTTTAAATACCACCAGGGATTTTTCAAAGAAATGCTTGATATTTAAACAGAAATGGTGCAATCCGAATTTGTCTCACAGCTTAGTTTGCATGGGTTTGGTTGCTTTGTCTCCAGAACCAGTTGCAATACAGTAGAGTACAATCATTTTATACCAGCATTATTTCCAAAGCAATGATAATATTCAATATTTTATGATCAACCACCAGCTTTAAAGCAGATTGTACTGTAAGGACCATCTACTTGTGGGGGTTCCCGTATTGGATGAACTTTAGCTTGTACTGCTCCCTCCTTGCCAAGCGTCTGGCTCAAATCAATATGTGCTGTCATAAGGTACATAACATTTAAATGTATAAATGTATAGTGCCGGCTGCTGTCAGTCTTTCATATAGACACAGCAATGTAATGTTTGTTCTTATATAAAGGTTTCATAAAAGATTATATTGTACCATAACACATGAAATATTTCACTATATTCTACCAGGATCATGCTAGATGTGTTACTTACAACACATATATTGGCAGCAAGCTTGTAAATTTGACACACACTGGGTAGCTTTATGATCATATTTCATCAACATCTTAGATTCCATAAGAATAAACAGGTATTCTCAGTGAAGATGACATGTTGGGGTCTCCTCTAAAGGGAGAGTTGTTGGGATAGTTTAAAAAACTATGTATAACTTATTATAAAGTGCAAACACTAGCAGGTAAATCTTGCAAGGGCCGAGTTGGCTTGCTTAATGTGTAATTCAATGAGCCAGGAAACTTAAAATAAACCTCACTGATTTAGATTTACATTATAGAGGGCAAGCCAAGCTCTCCCTGCAGTTTTTTTGTAAAATATTGTGCAAAAATCCTATATAATTCAGTTTCGTCTTTCTAGAAATCATATTTTCCCTTAAATCATCTAGGATTGAGTACTTTATGTATATATCATGTGCTTATGGACGCCACATTGGTTTGAATTAAATTTATAAAATGAATACACGGACATACAGTGATGACGCACACATTAATTTGCAGGAAAAAACATTCAACATGTTGTCTGTGCAGTAAAGTTTCTCCTCACTTTCATTTTCCACATTAGCTTTGTGGGACCAAATTTGCTACTAATAATGGTGCCATGGGCAGATATGCCCTTCTGAGTCCATCAAGTCCAGTTGAATCTGCTGCCACTAACACTTTCTGATGCTGATGCCCATGGTCACAAGAGGCCCACGAGTAGGCTGTGGGCACCTAGTGTAAAAAACCCTCTGTTAAAGATGGCCCTGATTATGACAGGTGGGCTGAGGAGATTTTGAGCCATTTTTATATTTGACCCTCCTGCCCCCAGCCCTAAAGTTGTTAGTCTTCCCCCGGGTTAGTAGCTAAATTACCTATTAAAATGTGCAACAGAATGTAGAAAACACTGTGGCAGATAAACATCAAAGATGTGATTACTCTATGACAGGATAAGGTGTAAGCAGATTTAAGATAATTACAGTTTGTCTCTATTTTAAATGCTTGTATAATTATAGTTCTACTTGTATGACCTTTTAGAACTTTATATTTGTGAAACCGGTAATGCAACTTCAAAGATATTTTAAAATTACTAGTTCCCTCCTAGATCTGCCATTTAGGTAGTTTGATTAAGGAAATACCTTTCTCTCTTTTAGAGAGATATTAAAACCCAGCTGTACAAAATATGTTTCATGGACATTGTTGTAAAACCACCCTAGTCTCTGTCTTGTCACCCTCAAGTAAAGCTATAGTGAAGTACATGATCACACACCAAGAGTTTTGCTTGCTGCTGCTTCCCTGCTGCCCAGATGTCACTGCATTGACATCAATGGCTCTACATGTTGCTTTGGGTAAGAGAATGTTTTAAAAGACTGTAATACCAGTCTTAAATTTCCTTACCAATAATTTATAATTGGATTTTTTCACCACTAGATATCTATTGTATAGGTTAATCATCCCTGGAATCAAGGGAGGTTAAGTACACGAGATTCACATTCTTTTTGAATAAGCATTCTCATAGATAGATAGATAGATAGATAGATAGATAGATAGATAGATATCTTAGATAGATAGATAGATAGATAGCAATGAATGTCTGCTGTAAATGATACTATTTGGTGGCTTGTATTTAGCACTTGTGCCATATTAGAGCAATGTCATGTGTGGCCCAGAACCCTGCATACATTTGTTTGATACGAATGTCAGCTACAATAAAATGTAAGAGGTTCTGGGATTTGTAGCTAATTTGAGCTGCGGTGGGATTTCAGTCTGGGCAGATGATTCAAAGCACTGGAATAGTAACATTTGGCATCCAACAGATGACTTTTAAAGGCAATATAAATTCTTTAGATCTAGGTTACTAAGCAATATACACACCATAGTTTGTTAGACTCAGTGTGAAGAATAAAAGAAGAATACAAATTCCACATATTACAACAAGGTACTAAAGTAATGCTAGGAAAATTATATTCTTATCTTATCTGGATGTAAGTTCCAATGTAACACGACATACAAGAATATGGCCCAGCACAAAAGAAATTTAGGGAGTATTGAGGCTGAAGTGCCATACAAGAACAATCAACTTTTATACCTAAACCCCATAGTTATAATTTGATGTTAATAGTAAATGGTGGGGATTATACAGTGGTAAACCAATAACAAATACTAATATATAATGCACATTTTGGTTTTAATGTCATACTTCGCATTGCTACAAGACAAGTATGTAGAATTTTGATGCTAAAGCCTCATAGAAGAGGTTAAGCTTCTTCATAAGTACAGGATATTATTTAAATATATAACGAAAAGATGGACATTGCTTATAAATACACAATAACACCAATTAATAAAAAAAAACATTTTATTAAGTAAATATGTAATGACTGCACATCATTACTCTTAGAGAACATAAAAAATGAAAAAAGGGCACATAAATACAATATATTGGGAGCCTTCATATACAATACTATTATCTGGTACTTCCATAGTACACAGAGTACTAGAAATGTGTCACTCAATACAATTAAAATACAATGAGAAATTATATATTAAATAAAATTAAACCAATACCAACTTTCCCTTAGTGCCGACCTGGATATTTAAGGACACAACCAGAAACACAACACAGGACACGTTGTGTGCTTCTTCAGCTGGGAAGGTGTGCAAGTCATATTATGTGTAGTTATTACATAGATATTTAATAACATATATTTTTATATTAATGAGTGTCATTGTATATGTTTACTTTTTATATTTGATTCCTTTCAGTGTGATATTACTGCAGCCAAAAAAGACAGCTTAATTGCGCTAAATGAATTTAAAAGGACATATTAGAAATTGAAATGAATTGAGTTCTTTTTCAAACGTATTTCATTACATGCGTTGAACATCTGGTTCCATTTTATAACTTGTGACTCTTCAAACCTCTAGCTTCCTGTCAGTGACTCTCTGTGTCAGTGCTTGTTATGGTTATTAGCATTACGTGGGTTTCTTTAGGACAGGTATTTATATGATTATTCAAAGGATGTATACTATATTTTCAGTTCAATGTATTGTGCATTACATCATAGTGAAATATAAGTAAATTCACTTTCTACCAATACGTTAAATAATAGCATTCAGGGCCATCATTATCACAAGGCAACAGGGACAGCTGCCCTGGGCTCAGGCCTGTCTTAGGGGCCCACAGAAGCTGTCCTCTTCAATAACCCAGCAACCATCTCCACTGATGCTCCCACATAGTCTGCACATTACCAGCTATTACAGAGCACCGGGGTGTGACATCATATCTTGGCATTCAGTAGCAGACGTCATGCAGACCTCAAAAAAGTACGTGTTTTTGGGGATGTCTGTGCAGTCGGTTAGGTTCAAGTACAAGGTACATACATTTTGTTACCTTTTATACTGATGGAACAGTAGGTTACGTAGTAACATACCACTCGCACATCCCATATGCACACATTGAGGGTTATTTATATAGGGTATTTCAGATACAAAGTGCAAGCGAGGTGCAAATTATTCTAATGATCAACTAAACATTCCTGCTGATTAGTCCAACATATAACCCATGAGATAAAGGTGGGAGCTGTAAAAATGTTATCGTGAACCATAGATCTTGTATGTCATCAATGGGTCTGCCTATAAAGCTTTGAAAACCAGATGGGGTGTAAAAACATTCATGAAACGGAGCGCATGACAGTAAAAAAACATTAGGGAAACAAACTTCCATCAGTTTATTTCCTTTTACTATGCAGGTTACTCGTGAATTTGTCAGCTTCTTTTCATATACGATCACTTTTAATTCGGTACATGTGTCCTAAGGTGTTACGGGTAGCTTTTAATATGTGAAATAGCTTTTAACACCTCATAATCTATACAATACCAAATTGATTATATGTAAACCAGATTCTTAAATTCCATATATACACAAGGTCAGACTTTCCTTTTAACTACAGACAACAATAAGGTGTATTTAAAAATCTTATATAAGCCTTCTTTGTTAAGACTAAGTAATGCACCATGCCCACACAGTGTTTATTTTGCTTTCTCAATAAAGTTTCTTTTAAATCTAACTTTCCTGTCTTGGAATGCTTTTGGGAATTCCATGTTTGAGGCATGTTTGACTATCTGTTGACATCTAAAGCAGACGTTGTCCTCAGATTCTTGTCAAAGCTGTCTCACTTGTCATGAATAAATTCCTCAAACCATAGATAATGATACTAAACAATATTCTTTGTAGAAAATGTTCTTTACGTGTTTAATTTAAGCGGTTTATATTAAAGCATATATATATATAATATTAGATTTGTGCATGTGGATTCTTTCAAATTTTAACAAAATTTGCCAGTTTAGCTACTTTGTTTCCCATTTTGTTGTTTTTTCACTATCACCATCTCTCTCTCTCTCTCATGCTGTTTCACAATCTCTCTCATACTCTCTCTCTCTCTCATACTCTCTCTCAATGTCTCCCTATCTCCCCTGTTTCCTTGTCCTTGTCTCCTTTTCCGCAGCTCTGCTTCTTGCCTTGCCTCTTCTTGTTCTTGTGTTTCTGCACCTCTCTTTCTCCACGATCCACATTCTCCATTATTCTGGCCTTTTGTAGTACTTCACAAATGGGTGCAGCCACGGCATGCATCATGTGGACAGCCTCTCCCTATTGCTCCAATCGGGGGAGAGGGTGTGCGCGGATGCTCGGCCCTTTTGCGGAAGTGTTCCGGAAGACCAGGTTAATGGAGCAGATATCGAGGAGAAGCAGAGCAACCAGAGGCAAGACAAGAAGCGGAGCTGCGGAAAATGAGAAGGGGCTACAGAGACTGTTGTGGAGAAGATTGAGAGAGAGAAACATTGAGAGAGTGTGAGAGAGAAGGAGTGTGAGAGTCAAATGAGGATGGGTGACAACGAATTTCACTCTGAATTTTGGCCGCACCAAATGTGAAGGAAATAAGATTCTTTGTACAAACTATTATTTATTTTAAAGTATTTAAGTATGAGGTTTTGATGTTAACATGCTACTTATTGAATATATAAACATTTGTGATGGGTTGAGAGGATATGGTTAGCATGTATAATTACATTTTGATACAGAACAGGGGACGTTAGTATTGGTTTATTTAGCAAAACAAAATTAATAACATCCCCTGCCATGTGATATACTTACCAGTCTACTGTAGTGCTGGCTTGGTAAACTTTCCAGATACACCTGAGCAAATGTGCATCAATGGGAGAATTTTACTTATCCCTATGGTAAGTATTTTTGGTGGGTTTAAAGAATGCATATTAAAGTACTTACATGCTTTTTTATGGGTTGGTTGGGAAACTGGAGTGTCCCTTTAATTTAAAATACATAATCTTGGGGGGGGGCTATAAGGGTCTCTCAAATGAGCCACTAACCCCATTTGGCAATGTGCAAAGCAAGCAAAAAACAAAACCAAAATCCCTAATTATAACTAAACACTTACATTTATAAGATAAGTCATTTGTGCCTCTGCTCTATACTCTTAATAAATGTAGTACTTTTTGCATTGTCATTAGACGCTAAGCACGCTTGACTCTTCTTTTTGGATTGTCTGTAGAAGGTTCCACCCTGAAGGGACCGCAGTAAACTTTGCCTGCAGCAGCACTAGCAGAAACTATTTACAATTTGAGTCATTTTCGATTCCCCTTCCTTCATAATCTTCTCTGTTTCTTTTAAAGAACTCTACTCTTTTAAAACAATTTGAAAAATATTTATTTTCACAACCTGGCATTTAAACGTATGTATTATAAATATGTAACACCATTTATGTTACGGCAACTGTATTAGCAACAAATATTGCATACTTTGGAATTTCCAAAACATATATAGATAGAAATATCCCTTGGTTACATTGCCTAGCATAAATACGGTTTCAGTAATCACCCAATATTGAATTTAGGAAATGCATTATGAGGTTTCTTGAGGATTTTCTGGTATATTTAGGCTATTATTACATGGAAATATCATATGATTTCCACTATTATGTAATGTAAAATATAAACAAATTAGAGTTTATGATCTAATTTTGTTTCAATATCCATTTAATCAGTAAGCATAACATAATCCAGGAAATTAATTCACTTAACTGATATGTTTTGGTAATCTGTACACCATCTGTAAGCAATTAGAAGAATAATTATATTTAAATCTTTCACATTTTAAGTTAAATATGGTTAAACATATCTCTTCTCTATTTCCAAGTTAATTGGTGATCTGGTAGTGGTTGCTAAATTAATAAAACAAACACAAAAATATGGAATATCATTCTAGTTGTCAGGATAATAAAATAATTTGGATTGATATGGATTGTGGTACCCAAGCGTTCTTTATCATTAATGAATGGATGACCCATCATTGACCACCTTTCCTCCACAGGCACCTCTTCTACCTCTTTTTCTCTTCTATTCCATCCATTAAAAAAACATATATACATATATGCATACACACATTCTCTGGGTCAATGAACATTTGTACCTGCTTCAACATGTTATGCATATTTTCACTTGATAGATCCAGGAAAACTTTCAGAAAAAGGAATAATGAAATATTCAACTAAGCATAAAACTTACAACCAAGTAACAATGCTTTATCACTCAACATGGAGTTGATCAGTTACGAACCTTCAATGACTTGTTTTTATAATCAGTTGATCTGCACACCTGCAGTGTGTTACTAAGGTATTCCATCAAAACAGACCTTTCTTTGAGCAACCCAAATACTCAATGATAATTGGAAGGCTTCTCTAGCTTTCATTTTAGGTGAATAAAATGCAATATCCACATATAAAATCTACACTTCTGAGGGGCCAGGAGCCTGAAGAATTTGTGATTTGTGTTTAGGAAGGGGTAATCGGGACTTCTCCCTCACACTTGTGGTCTTTGCATGTCTTGATGAAGCAGAATGTCATATAATCATTTAAGACATGCAGAATCAACCCCCACCAACCACTTTGCTTATATTTGTTACCTCCATAACTCATTTTGTAGCATTGTGAAACAAAGTATAATGTGAATTTCTCTGTAAGCAGATTAATTATATGTGAATTAGTATGACATTTCTTACATTCTTTATTTTTGCTTTCTCAGCCAATTTTAGCAGCTTTCTTCGAACATTTCTAAAGTTTTGTCATCAGTTTTGGTAAATATGACAAAGTAAATGATATACTTCTTGGACAATATATACTTTGAAGGATTGCCAGAGACTTGCTCAGAATTACCATATGCTATGTCTCCTCCTACAGTATTTATTGCACAGTCTTAATTATCATTTGGGCTAATTCCTGTTTATACTTTGTAACTGTAATAGTTGGTTCATTAACATTCTGAAAGTATTCATTTTGGGAGGTAGTAGACCGTAAGTTATCTATAAAATATATGAAACATTCCCAGTAATAAAAGTACCAGTTTACTGGAAGCATGAGCAGTAACTTAAAGTGCCAATTAAATGCACCATTACATAAGCACAACTGTTTTGGTACTTACTCAATATTAACCCATCTCTTCACAGTGTAATTTATATGTTTGTTTCTGTTTTGTAATTTAAGTTGCATATTGGATTTTCCCCACACAAAGCTAAACCCTAGTTATTATACTTAATTAAGCTATTATTAACTGTTAATGATATGTGTGTATATATATATATATATATATATATATATATATATATATATATATATATATATATATATATATATAAAAGGAAGTTGTGAGCTGTAGGTCCCTGGGGAGAAGTATTGAGTCCCCCATCCCACTACCAAAATGCTGTACACATCCTCTCTTGGTTTTGGTCTAGGTGGGGTTAAGGTTTATTGCAGCCACCTGTTGTCTGTTAAAGGAAATATATACAGCATGCCAAGGCTGGGGCCTAGAGAGACTTTCCTTCTATGACAGCTGAGAGAGACTGTCCAGTAAAGTTTGTGTTAATCAGATGCTAGAGGAGCAATAATTTTGCATATGTTGTTTTCGTTGTGCACCTACTGGCTTTCTTTTGGTTTGGAATAAACAGGGCAATGCCTTTTGTGCTTACATGTTTTTCTTTGTTAATCCTAGAGGACAATATAAATGCAGTTAAATCTAAATCCTAATCAGTTAACACACAAGTCTTTAAAGGGAGACACCAGTCAATAATGTTGTATGCTAATTTGAGTGTGCATGGGATGAACTCTATTGCATATATTACATACAAATCACTGTTTGCATTTGCTTTTATGGAAAATAGAATTATGAAACATTTTTCACATCAATGAGCAAACAAAATCATATCATGTAGGATACAGATCTTGCCTGTGCATATATACACGATATGGGCATAGGTATTGGGACATGGCTCTTAATTATTGAATTCAGGTGTTTTAATCTGACCCATTGCCACAGGTGTATAAAATCAAGAACCTAGCCATATAGCCTGAATATACACACAATTGTAAAAAGAAAGGATGCCACCTTTGTAATCAGTCAGTTTATGAAATTTCATCCCTCCTAGATATTCCACGGTCAACTGTTAACGGTATTATTGTAAAGTGGAAGGGATAAGGAACAGCAGAAACTCAGACATGAAGCAGAAGGCCATACATTTGTGTACACACACACACACACACAATCTAATTACAGTGGAACCAATCCACAGAAAGAACTCCAATAATTCCTGTGGATTCAGATTTAGCGCTATGCCACAGAATTCCATTAGTTTATGCTGGTAAACCATACAAAAAGTTATATGTATTATAATTTAATGGTTTCTTACAGTCATGTTTCCAAATACTTACATTGCTCTCTGTTGCAACTTTCACAATATTGAGCCAGGTGATATTTTCAGCAGTACACATTTGATTGAAATGATGCGAATAATTGGAAAGAAAATTATTTCCAGAGGTGAATAAATACATGCGATACATCCTGTTTAACGAAAGCACATGGTAAGACCAAAATTGCTTACCGCTACAAGAATCCTACCATTATGCCCTATCTGTAAAACTCTAGACCGTTCACTGTCATAAATCATTCAGGCTAATTTATAAATATACAAATTAAAGATAGAGGTTCAAGAGAACCCACAAATATGTTTAAAATATATATTACATAATTAAAAGCTGTTATACTTACAAATCTCAACCCAATTTTAATGTAAACAAAACCAATTGCTCAAAGGCAAACATAATGAAAAAAGCATGCTTGAGACAGTAGCATTTAATACCATAATTGTCTTATACGGCTACAATATAATGTAATCACCGATTCCATGTTAGCCCTTGTATTTTCCTGTTGCTACATTACCCCTAGAGTTTACTAAACCTTGTAATACACTATACATTTAATTGTACACTCCACAAGTGTCCCTACAACTACTGATGAACACAATTCACTAGTGTTTCAAGCAGATGTCTTTCGTTGGTTTTAGTATATTTACTATGTAGGGATGTTGAGTGACACAAAACACATTCAGTAGAAAGTTTAGAGAAGCATCCATGTAGAAAGTTTGCTTGTTGAATAACTTCTTTCAATAGGTCATTTCCTCACGTTTTGTGTGTGAAACAACATGTCAGCATTGTACATTTGGTATTTCAAATCCATATGCCTAATGTTGGCTTAAAACGGTCTGTCGGATTTAAATTAAATTGCAACATTTTGTATGGAATGGTTTATTCAGTGTCATCCTTGTGTTCCCTGTCATTGTTAAATTTAAGCAACTGTGTTTAATGGCATTTAATCTTAAATCTTAGACTATATGACTATGTGATACAAAAACTTTTAGCATGATGTGCTGTATTGTTTATTTTAATTTGTTTTATACCATGTCACTTAAAGAAATTGTACATTTGGAGGTTGAGTCCATATTAGCATCAATAGTAAACAAATATTATCTCACACATACTGGCTCTATACAAATGGCACTCCAAGTGACTTGAGGCAAATTCTACTACTCACCAGAGAGGTAAAGGCTTGAGAGCTGTGGCAAGCATTTACCTCGCTGGCTGTATATAATTTGAATTGGGAGACAATACAGTAGAGAATAAAATCACCACTAGTGGAAGAACAGCATGTGTTTGTTTTGTGTGGGGTTTTTTTTGCAGTAACTGTAAAACAGAGGACACAAGAGACCCAAGGAAGATTTCATTAAGCATGGGATCCATTCTTGAATACCGTTGAAACTATTTTTATGACGTTTTTTCTAATGTATATATCATTGGCAAATTTATTTCTGAATTTCATAGACTTCCTATTTTATATATAATTACATATAATTAATACTTGATGTCTCAGAAAATTATTGTGTGGGCCATGAAGTCAGTGGAATTCCATAAATGCACTTTTGTAGCCCTACAGTTACCTAGGATTACCCTGGAGGCTTTGGATAGCTCTGGCCTCCAGGGCAGCCTTTGGATGAAGGCATTCATGTTCAACCCTGTCCACTCTTTGCCACCATTCATGCATATGGTGGGTTATGCATTCCCTGTGCATGATTAGTCCTGCCTATCCAACCAAGAAATTGGAATGACAACAGTATTGTCAACAGTATTGTCATTGTATTTCTTTTATTTTTATGTTTTTAAATTGCTGAATATTACAGAGAAGATTTAAAGAGCAAAAAGAGAACATGCAATTTCACTTATACATGATATATGCTAAAATAGGTGATTTGCAAAATATACTGTCATAAGAGTACCATAAAAACAGTCCTTAGGGCTAACATTCAACTAGACCTTAGCCACAGTACATGATAACAGTAATGATTTTCATATATTTTTGTTATAATCTATGATGCAGATCAGTTGACAGAAATACTTGATCCAGTGAATGTGCCTATATGGTTATACATGCTCAATAGAACTCAAAGTGACCTTTAACATGGTTCCACTATAACCAGGCTAAGCAAATCCAGATGCTGCGTTTATAGGTCCTAGAAGAAATGTGTTGGTAAGTAGTTTGAGGCACTCTAGGGTGTTCCACAAATAGTGATGATAGGTATGACAAAATCCCTGACTCTTAAATGTCAGTCATATGTGAAACTCACATTGATGAGGTCTTCTGAGACTAACACCTCCCCTTGGTCATACTTTAATAATGAGAATCTAATGGGATCTTTCAGAGAATTCATGTAAAATTTATGGGTGGCCTTAACTACTGGAAAATGCTCCGTCTGAAATGCTCATAACATTTGTTCATAGTTTAACACAATGTGAGTAATAGGAGCTATTTACCAATATGACACTAGGGTATAGATAGACAGATAATTATTATCTTTTATTTATATAGCGCCAACAACTTACGTATCACTTAATACAATACATATATTCAAGGGGTCTAACAAGACGAGAATTGACAGACTAAGACAAAGTGATATATATAAACAGTATATACCCACTATCCCATAAATAAAAATTAGTATTTCAGTGCCCCCCATTTTTTTATATAATAGTTTATAAACTGATACTCTTAATAAGTATTTTAGAAGACATCTCACATGTGATAAAGATCTAGTTTGACATCATATTTCACTTAAAGCTTGGGCTACATGATTCCAGACGTGCAGTTTCATGGATCTTGTGATTAAATGGTTAGTGGGATGACTAATTTTCAGATCGTCGTATGTAAACAACATTTTGAACATACACTAAAAACAAAACAAGAAGAGCAAATCTAAAATGACTTTTACCACCTAAGTTCAAATCAACATTACCATTTCAGTAGTTCTTAAAAATATTGAATGTTCCACGTTTTTAATGAAATGTTAACCTAAAAATAATTTCTATAAAAAGTCTGAAACGTCAATGCATCTCTTACAACTGACATTGTATTTATATAGTCTACAAAGATATTTTTAACATTGCGAGTATTTATTTTATAAATTGTGGTTCGTCTTTTGAAACACAGAGGTTTAGTCTCCTTTTTGATGGAATTAGTTTGCACATTCTTGGACTGGGAGTGGAATAAATCACTGTTAATCTTGAAGTTTGAGTGATTTAGAATTGCAAAGAGCTGCTCCGTGAGACTTCAGGTTAAAGTCAAGTTTAGGATTATGTCAGAATATTTTAGAGCAATTAGTTGCACAGATGTTAAGATGTGTTTTTGTGTTTGAATGACAGTGAAGCTTTTTCAGGCTGAAATATTTTCAATTATTCCATAAATTTTAGACAATCACGTGTTTAAAATAAGAAAATATAACAAAATGACTATACTATGAAGACATATACCGTTTATGCTCCTTTCATAAATATATGCACTTTGACAATAAAAATGGTTTAAAGCAGACAACCAGAACATGGCAGGAATTCAGTCTTGCGCTTTATGAATAATAAAATGGTATGTTCATGACATCTCAACATTACCTTTGGCATCTTAATTAATGGCCTGGAATCTTAACCAGTAAACATGGATCTATTCAAAGATGTAGGACATATTTTGTAGAATGACTTATTACATAAGTTATATATTATATATTCTGTTTTTACAAATAGCACAGGCAGCAATGAGTACGTCTATTTACAGATTTCCACATCTTTGGAAGAAACGTGTATAACCACATTGTTTTGGGTTGTTTTGCATGGTTTTTAAAATATCAGCGAAATATGATCGTGTATAGGCCTTGTTGAGATGTTTCCTAAGCCTTTTGAATATTTGCTAGTTTGGTAGGGACGAACAACTAATCTATCATTTTGCTGTATCTGTGATATATATATACACAACAAATGTCTAAAAGTCAAGTTTGCAAGCTACCTTTTAGACCTTTATAGACGTGTGGAAATCTTTAAAATTCAGGAATGTAAATGTCTAACTATAATATATAATCACATCTTAAACCTTGCTGTTCAGGTTTGACTTCACCTGAAGCCTTACTTTTGGTCATAGATCCTACTTTTCAATGATTATTATGTACTGTATTTTCTATATTAGATGTTTTGCTCTGGTAACAATACTTCTTGGATGAATAAATTGCCCATTGCTATAGGGAAACAAATAAAGACGCGGATGTGTTATCAGCTGAAGCTCAAAGGATTCTGTGAGTGTCAATACTTTACCTGCCCCCTTGTGTCGCTTAGCTGGTAATGTTGTTGTACCATTCAAGTAGCTTTACTATTTCCCCTTAAATCATTCTGTTAATCCAGTGAAGCAGATACCAGATGCTCCCGAATCTACATCACCCCAGCAACATCCCCACCTGCGCCCTAGAGTAAGGCAGCTATAGCAGGCCACACCGCCATTTGTGGTATCAATGCATGTACAGTTTAGACAACGCACAATGGGCAAGAACAAAAATTAAAGTGCACTACACACAATATAAAAGCAGGTCAGAAGTGTATACAGATTATGCTGGCCAAACTTTACAGGTTCATGAGCATATAAAGGGAGTGTGAACGGAATTACAATGAGAGAAAAAATGTGGTAGCCTGGTTCACACAACCATTATCAAAGCAGTCCATTCATTTAAAATGAAAACATATTTTTCTTTTGAAAACAAAACTCCATGTACCTAACTAGTTTTTACTAAAATTTTAAGAAAATAAAAATCAATCTATGGCTTATTTTGAATAATTGCAGGAATAAATATAACTTCACTTCACTATATAAATACTTAGTGTTTGTTGAAAAGATAAACTCCCGTTGACATTATATTATCCTGGAAAGGCTACACTGAACTGAGTTATGTGAAATAATTTAGTTTAGAAATACATTCACTTAGCACAGGTTATATATTTTTTTTAAAACTAAGCTTTTCGTCTGTTTTAAGATATGTTGATAAACATACTCTATTTTTTTAAGAAACTATACAGGAATAGGAGCAATCAACAACCGTTGGCGAGAAAGCGTTTCTCTGGCCTTTGGCTCACTTTATCTCATTCTTTTGGCTCTCGTCAATGGCTCTAATTGAGTAATAACAGGATCATTGCTTCTTGTTTCATTGCCACAATGTATAGTAACTACAAGAATGGATCTCATTTCCTTCCCCCAAATATTTGGAGCAGTATATTGGCAGGAAATGAAAGTCATATAATCCATTTAAAATGTGCAGTAGTTTTCACTTGATACTTTGTCTTCCTATGATTGAGACTTCACCATACTATCACGCTTGATAGGTATTATTTACAAATTATTGTTTTTTTATCATGCTGCACATTTCTTCTTTTTTTCCATGAAAATCCATTTCTTAAATGCATGTATTTGGTTAGTATGTAATCAATACAAAAACCTTATAAATCTTTTCTGTATTCTAGCTGCATTTTAAAGGAGAAGCTGAAATCTCACATGTTAATAAACTGTACGTCTGCCTTCTGTTATAGAAAATCTTAGGTGCAGTCTTAAAATATGCCAAATCCTGCTTAAATATTTTTTAATGATATGGCTGAATGCAATGTTTTCAATACCAAAATGGATGCAGATAAAATACCATATACAAGAGGCAGAGTTGCTAAAACATCACTACTACCCCTACACACAAAACATCTATATTTTATCATATACCACTATATGGAAAAATGTATTCTAACACGCCTCTTTCTTAAATTCAGGTGTTTCAATAAGACCCATTGTCACAGGTGTATGAAATCAAGGGCCTATCAATGCAGTCTGCACTTACAAACATTTGTGAAAAAAACAGGTTGTTCCGAAAAGCTCAGTGAATTTAAGCATAATACTGTGATAAGATGCAATAAGTCAGTAAGTGAAATGTCATCACTGCTAGATATTCCATGGGAAATCTTATTGCATCAGCATACCAAGATATTTGGGACAATGCTATGCTTCCAACTTTGTGGGAACAGTTTGGGGAAGGCTCTTTTCTATTCCAGCAATATCGTGCACAAAGCAAGGTCCATAAAGACATGGTTGGATGAGTTTGGTGTGGAAGAACCTGACTGGCCTGAACAGAGCACTGACCTCAACCCCATAGAACACCTTTGGGATGATCTGGAATGGAGATTTCGAACCAGGCCTTCTCGTCCAACAACAGTGCCTGACAAATACTCTACTGGATGAATGGGCAAAAGTTCCCACAGAAACACACAAAAGAAAAGCCTTCCAGGAAGAGTGGAAGCTGTTATAGCTGCAAAGGAGGGGACAACTACATATTAATGTCTAGGTTTTTAGAATGCAGTGTCTTAGAAATTCCCCGTTGGTGTAATAGTCGGATGTCCCAATACTTTTGTCCATTTGCGTATTTCAACCCCCCCATGTTTAGGATATTTAAGTTCATCCTGATGCATCGAAAATTACAGATTACCCATTAACATTATGGACATATCAATCTAGTTCTAATATAAACACTTTTGTGTCCCCTTTAGCATGCTAAAGGCTAGCGATATATATAAATTTCTATGCATTTATATCCATTTACTACACGCACATTTCTCATATCTGATAAAACACATTTTGTTTTATATCTCTCCAGGCCCTACAAGCTGTTTCTGACATTGATTTGTGGTATTGCACTTAGCTAATGTTTATTACTTATTGTGATTTATTTTGTGGGCCTGTTTTGTCATCCATGAAATATTGTTCTGGTGGCTACACTGCAATCAGAACAGCCATATAAGTATGTACACTTACCAAGCTGCTGAAAGAGTGGTAGAACTTTTTTTTTTTTTAGCTAATATGTTTTAGGTTAAATACAATTTTAAGTGTGTAGTATTTCTTTCCCAATGCTGTCCAGCATGTATGTATGATGCATCGAACACTATACAAATATAAGTGGTTCGGGACTAGGGCTCTTTGCACCTGGGACAGGGTCGGCGGTCCCATGCTCAAATCATAACTGCTTCTGAAAGCAGAATTAAAGCCTAACAAGGTGCATAAGCATTGGCATCAGGCAGCTTGAGTTTGTCCCTAACTTTGTGGGGTTTGGGGTAGCCTCTTGCAAGTTCTTTAACTCTTTTAGCTAGCTTTGTCCAAACCGTAACAACATATTAGCTAGCTTTGTCCAAACCGTAACAAATAAGACAAAATGTTGACATAATAATTTTATATAATTTATCATTGAACTTTACCATCACTTAAATGCAAAAGTGTTAAAGTATTAGTTTATTTTTTATATATATTTCATAGATAAGCAAATAGAGCATGTGATTTTCAATCCATCTAGCACAGTCGTTGAGTTGCTTATTGTATAGTTGCCTTACATAACCCTTAGGAGCATTTGGCAGCTAATCATTCAGTAACGGAAAACTCAGAAGAAAACCTCTATTTTTTTTTAGAATGTTTATAATTCTTGGAATGTATTATTATAGGTCTACAAAACCAAAATATATATTTAGAATAAAAAGTTTAAGGATACATGTTGTCAAATATCAAATGGTAGGAAATTCCAAATGAGAAGCTACTGAAATGTGATCACAAGGAATAATCAGGATCAAGGAGAATTCTAAGCACCTTGTTAGTTATTTCTAAAACGAAAACAAAATATATTTTTGTTTTGATTCTTATATTTTTTACTTCAATAATTTGTACTTTTGTTGTCTGGGCCTTAAATATTATGTGGTTTTGGCAGTATTATCATTATTATTATATTAACCATAATTGTATTATTAGTGGGTAGTAGACTTGGGCGCTGGCCAAGTGTTCATGTTGGTCTTCTGGGGAAAAAAATCCTGTGTTTGTTTTGAGAGAATATTCCTATACGTACTTCGTATTTGTTTTTCTTTTTGTCTTCTGCCGGTTTTCTAGCAGGGGTTAATACAGGGTTAAGGCTGTAACAGTTAACTTTAATTCTATATCTATATCTTTTACCACTCATTCATGGAAATGTCTGTTTTTATTTGAGTCTGCTGGTTGTCCTACAGATTTGGAATAAGGGCCCACAACATCGATCAGTGTCTATACCACTCAAATGAAAGTGTGAGTGTAATACTTAAGGTATAAAAAAAGCATTTTTGTTTTATCGCTGTGTGTTCAGGTATGGGAAATATTGCTAAGCATTTTTTTTTCTCTACAATAGCATAATTCTGTTCATGGGGCTTTAGTTTTCTGCTAATGTAAAGGATAGGGTGTTCTTTCGACCCAGCTACTTGTGATAGGACCACCTCTATTCCAACATTGGACGCGTCACACTGTACCATAAACTCTTTTGAGAAATTGGGTGTGCACAAAGCACATCTTTTAGTTTTTGGAAAGCGTGCTCAGCATCACCGTTCCATTTAACCATAACAAACTTTGTACCTTTTGCCAAATCTGAAAAAGGTGCAGAAATTGTGGCAAAGTCTGGTATGAAACGTCTGTAATAATTCAACCAAAAATGCTCGTACCTCTTATTAAGTGGCATGGGCCAATTTTTGATTGCCTCAAGTTTGGATATTTGGGGTTTCACCAATCCCCTACCAACCACATATCCAAGATATTTTGTTTCTTCTAGCCCTGTTGCACACTAGATTTGACTGCGAGTCATTACTATGGAAAACAACATCATCTAAATAACTGGCTGCATACTCCTTGTGAGGCTTTAATATCCAGTCCATCAACCTTTCAAATGTCACCATCAGGCATAGCAAATGCAGTTTTTTCTATAGCTTGTTCTGGTACCTGCCAACAGGGCCGGCCTTAGGGGTATGCGACCTGTGCAGCCGCACAGGGCGCCATGGCAGCAGGGGCACCTGCCCAGGACTTAGATTAAAACATCGTTTTTTTGTTTTGTTTTTTTTTTAAACTTTATTTAACATCCATCATGTTAAATAAAGTTTTTTTTAAAAAAACGATGCTTTCATTTAAGTCCCAGGCAGGGGCGCAGAGCTGTCACTCGTGAAGTTTTCAGCAACTGCTCGGCGCCCCTCACTCTCTGTGACTCTGTCGCGGTGCCGGCATTTCATGTTGAGCGCCGGAATATGACATCATATTTTGCACTATATATTTTATGAGTTTATTTTCAGTATTTTCTATTGGAACACTTTGTGGTGCATTTTGAGCACTATATTTGCCACCTCATATTCCCTATTGGATTTTTTTTGTTTAGCACTCTAAGTGCCTTTTTGTAAATATTATTTGAGTGTCGCCTTTGCACAGGGTTATATATTATTTTATAGTCTTTGGAAGTGGGTTGTGCTTTACTTTTTTACTCTAGCGGCAAGGCATATACTATATACTATAATTTATTACTATAGTTGTTGTTATTCTGTTTTGTTTCACATTTGAATAATGTGTGTGTGTGTGTGTGTGTATATATATATATATATATATATATATATATATTTGTGTGTTTTGGATACAAGCAGTCATCATTTTACATCGTCTAAGCAACAGGTCATGCTTATATCACACCTCAATAAAGATAATATCAGACTAAAACTTACAGACACATTACTATGGTTTTTGACCATCATTGTTATAATTTTTATTATAGTTTTTGACCTTCATCGTCTTCCATTGCATTTTAACAACCTAACTGTACTATGTTATTGAGGATGTGGTCTCTAAACTATACAATGATTTCATGTTAAACTGGTTTATGTAAAGCAGTTCGTTTCTG
Organism: Spea bombifrons; assembly: GCF_027358695.1. Taxonomy (NCBI): domain Eukaryota; kingdom Metazoa; phylum Chordata; class Amphibia; order Anura; family Pelobatidae; genus Spea; species Spea bombifrons. Next base: position 63,850,867 of record NC_071090.1, on the reverse strand, counting down.
CTCTTGATGTAGTTGATTAAACAATGTATCTTCTATAAAAAGATTGGACATCGGACGATAAGTCAGGAACTGACTATATCATTTATTTCTGATTTTGTGCCAAACAATTTAGAAATTAATATTAATGAAAATAAAAATAGTGCTCATGTGTATGCTGGAGCTTGTATTAGTCCACTCACACACCTGGTAACCCTGTTATCACAGCAGTACACTCAGGGGCGTAACTAGACCCCTCAGGGCCCGGGTGCGAGAATCTGTTAAGGGCCCCCCACCCCCCCAAAAAAACATGATTTTTACCCAACAATTTTTTTTCAACAAATTCAATTTACATATTGAATCATTTCTGTAAAAAAATCAAAGAAAAAGGGGCGCATGTTCAAAGGGCATAATCAAAGAAAAAGGGGCGCATGTACATAGGGCCCTTTTTGTACATGCGCCCCTTTTTCTTTGAATACATAAATAATCTTTCCACCAAAACAGCCTGACTGTGGCATTTTTGCCACCAAAACAGCCCGCCTGTGGCATCTTTGCCACCAAAACACCCCGCCTGTGGCATCTTTGGCCCCATAACAGCCCGCCTGTGGCATCTTTGGCCCCATAACAGCCCTCCTGTGGCATCTTTGCCACCATAACAGCCCTCCTGTGGCATCTTTGGCCCCATAACAGCCCGCCTGTGGCATCTTTGGCCCCATAACAGCCCGCCTGTGGCATCTTTGCCACCATAACAGCCCTCCTGTGGCATCTTTGCCACCATAACAGCCCTCCTGTGGCATCTTTGCCACCATAACAGCCCGCCTGTGGCATCTTTGGCCCCATAACAGCCCGCCTGAGGCATCTTTGGCCCCATAACAGCCCGCCTGTGGCATCTTTGCCACCATAACAGCCCTCCTGTGGCATCTTTGGCCCCAAAACAGCCCTCCTGTGGCATCTTTGGCCCCAAAACAGCACTCCTGTGGCATCTTTGGCCCCAAAACAGCCCGCCTGTGGCATCTTTGCCACCAAAACAGCCCGCCTGTGGCATCTTTGCCACCAAAACAGCCCGCCTGTGGCATCTTTGGCCCCATAACAGCCCGCCTGTGGCATCTTTGCCACCATAACAGCCCTCCTGTGGCATTTTTGGCCCCAAAACAGCCCTCCTGTGGCATCTTTCCACCAAAACAGCCTGACTGTGGTATCTTTGCCCCCCCCTTACACATCCATGCTATCTCTCACACACACACACACACATATATATTAATTCACAAATATTTACTCACTAATTCACAGATAATCCATTCAATCATTCAGATATTCATACATTGATACTCATTAATTCCCTCATTCAGATACTCATTTACATATACTCATTCACAAACATTCATTCACTCACTCACTCACTCCTTCACAGATATTCATTAATTCTCTCACTCAATCTCAAATACTCCTTCATGCAGCCTCCCCTTACCTGAACAACCGAAGATGTAAAAAGTATGTGCCGCTCGGCGCTCGCAGACCAACTTGTTCAGTGCATAGGGGGAAGCAGATGCGCAGCAGGGTCATGTGACGTACGTTACGTACGTCACGTGACTGTTGGATTCCTGCGTCCCCCGGCATCCTCGTCTGCCGGTAAGTAGCGGCCCCGCGCGGAATTAATCGTGGGGGTTGCCCGGGCCCCCTAGAGTGGCGGGCCCGGTAGCAGCTGCTGCAGGGTTAAGGGGCAAGTGCCCCTTTTGCCCTGAGTTATAGACGGCCGTAGAGGCCGCATAGGCCCAGTCAGTCCGGTCCTGACTGGGCCTATGCGGCCTCTACGGCCGTCTATAACTCATAGACCTTGGGGCCCCTTGCCGCCGGGGCCCGATTTCGGGCGGCCCCTTGGCTTGGGCCCCCCTGCCACCGGGGCCCGGTCGCAGTCGCGACCCCTGCGACCCCGGTAGTTCCGCCACTGAGTACACTATAAACACTCTTTTTATTATAAAAACCCACATTATACAGGTATTTAAAAAAATTATATTTCCTTCACTTTGTAGCTTTATTTTGCATGTAACTTTGCCAAAAGCATTCATCAGATACCTCGCCTATTATAAAAATGTGAAAACACATTTTGCAAATGTAAATTGGTAGGAAAGGTGTTGAAATGTTACCTTAATAAAAATGCGTCCGACAGTTAGCTTTTATGTAGCATTCGTACTTTACGTGTTTATTGATATTTTACTTCATGGTTTGTATTTCAGAGCTCTGGGATTTAAACAGAACGTCAGTCTTCCACAGCCCATTTGGATTTCTTGATCTTCGGATCATGCACTTAGATGAGTATCAAGAAAGATTGTTTGTTGGAGGAAAGGATCTCCTCTATTCACTCAGCTTGGAACAAGTCAGCGAGAACTACAGAGAGGTAAAACATTTATGAAATCAAACATAAAACAAAAGGACTTATTCCCCACAGGACCAGCATTACCATATAGACAAATTAGGAGACTGCCTAAAGGGTTGACCTATTTGGGAAACTGCCAAGATGCCCTTTGTTAGCATAGAAACATAGAAAGTGATGGCAGATAAGAACCACTCGGCCCATCTAGTTTGCCCAACAACCCAACGACATGCAGTCTGCCCAACCCCATCCAGTCTGCCCAACCACCAAGTATATGATGAAAGTGGGATTTGGAGACGTTATTCAATATTAGATCTAGAAAAAGCAAGAACATCTAGAGCTGGTCTTGCTTCCTCGTATGCCTCTGTACTGTTTTTCAAAATATATTTTTTGATACTTGATATAATTTATATAACTATATAAATCTATTTAGATGATATCATATATGTCATATTGTTTGGTTGTGGTAGTAGACCATACATGTTCCAAACAGTAATCCAGAGGAAATGAGGCCTATTTAGGTTATATTTTGTGGTTCAAGGCTATTGTTATAACCCAACTCCAAGGCCAACTTTTAAATTAATGCGTAAAACAATCTCTAACATGAAGAAGTCATATTCCCCAACTTTGTAATATTTTCCAGATACAATAAATAATAATACTGCACGTGCCTTATAGCACATATTCTATTTTCTCATGAGACTTTGCTAAATTAGACAGTACAGCAATAGGCATGACTGTTGTGCAGATTATAGATGAAATGACATATATATATATATGAATTACGTCATTTGGAAAATGTGTGTGAATGTGTCCAGCTAAATTATATCAGTAAAAACACAAGCTGTTTAGTTCAGTTTTTTGAAGATAATTCGTCACCGAAACATTTTCCTGAGTTTTAGATTTGGAAAGAAATACGTGTCTGCATTTTAATTGCATTTGATCCTCTTAGTTTTTCAAGTATTTTAGTTAGTAAAATGGTGTAGCAGGATTGAAAAGGTGAAAATAGATGTTCCTATGGACTAAAATTTGATTCATGCAAGTTTTACAAATATTCTGGCACCTAGTAGTGGACATGGGCATAAAAATACTATCAAAAATATTACCCCCATATGCCACTCTGTCCCATGATATGCCAGGCATTTCTGGGGGCAGAGTGGCAAGCCTGGGGAGAGATGTGCATAACTGGGGGGGGTTGCCAATAAAAGGAAATAAAAACAAAAAAAAAGTTTCTTAATCATAGCTTTTATTAAATATGAAAAAATTGTTTACATGAATTAATATTTACTATCAAAACTTTTTTCTTATAGGGTGATCTTATATTCAGGCTTTTCCTTTTTTCCTAAATTAATATTCAGATTTTTTTTGGGGGGTCATCTTATAATCGAGCAAATACGGTATATTCAATTATCCTTACTATAATAAGTATAAGGTCCATCATTATTGATGTTATCATCCATTGGTATTTGTCTACTATCAATTTTCTTTTTTTAAACTTTTCACGTGAATATTGTGGTAATGGAAAAAGCTTGCAAATGATAATGCTTAGCAAGCCTAGAGGCAGATTAATCTTATACCTCTGGTGTTGAGTTAAGAGCTTAGAGTTGTAAAGGTCTACTCTCTAGAGTATTGAATTTACTATGAAGTGGACTGTGTTAAATCTCACACTGCTTGAAGAGCATCTGATAAGTCAGTGGCTATCAAATTTCAATAATTTCACAGTAGATATGAAGAGATTACTCTTTGACATCTGCTAGTAGCCAGAAAAAGTTATATAAATAAATTACAGCAAGCTTAGAACTAATTGTTTTCATCTTTCCTGTACTGGTAGCTCATTTAGAAAGTTTTAAATCTGTTGTACAGGGAAAATAGTTGTTTCATTCCTAAGGACTGTGGAAGTTAAAGAACATTAGAGAAAGGCTTTATGAAGGACCATATTTGTGAGTTTCTCCAGCAAGATAGGCTGAGCTAGTCCTATATACCATATTGGCTGAATTATAAGATGACCCCCCCAAAATGTGAATATTAATTTAGAAAAAAAGAAAAAGCCTGAATATGACTTCCCTATAGGAAAAAAAGTTTTACTAGTAAATATCAATTCACATGTAAACTATATTTCATATTTAATAAAAACTGTGATTGAGAAAAATGCATTTTTCGTTTTTAGTTCCTTTTATTTACCAACCTTCCCCCCAGTTATGCACATCTGCCCCACAGCTTGCTACTCTGCCCCTCAGATATGCCTTATACACCCCTATATGCCAGTCTGCCTCCCTAATATGCCCCCCTGCCCCGCCTTACACCCCCTCTATGCCACTGTGCCCCCCCAGATATTGCTTATACACCTATATGCCATTCTGCCCCCTAGATATGCCTTATACCCCCTTTTTTGCCACTCTTCCTCACTGAAATGCCTTATACCTCCCTATTTACCACTCTGCCCCTGCACATTTGACTTATTCCCCCTATTTGCCAATCACCACGACTTACTGATGCATCCCTGGACTTGTATCCCCATGCTCCAGACTCCCTGGCGTCACGTGGGTCAGCCAGTGGATGTCTGCACGATGCACACAGACAACCTCCGCTGTTACCCGGGATTTCCGCTGGGGCCTCTATGACTGTCATAGAAGCCCGGCGGAAGTGTCAGGCAGCAGCGGAGGTTGTCTGTGCGCATCGCGCAGAAGTTCGCCGGCTGCCAGAGATGAGAATCCAGGTCTCTTGCAGCGATGCGGGGGATCCTCCTCTCTGGTGGCTGGTGAACATTTGAGTGATGTGGGGATTCTATGGTGGCGCACATTTGGTCCCAGAACATAGGGAGTAAAAAATATTATGTTTGGTTTGCAGTCTTACATCACAGAAGATTTTGCTAAGCAAAATTTATTTTTTTCATGTGAGGAATCCCATTTTAGTAAAGAGGTATTATCTGGCTCAACACAATCGTCATTCCACATATGCATTAAATGTTACTTGTCACAATATAGTTAATGGCAGGCAATTTCTTCCTTCACATTTGTTCATTCAAGGTATTTGAATGCAATCCAATTTAGAGCAGTAATATGTTCTGCAAATGCAAAATATTTAGGAACTCATTTTGCCCTAGTGTGTACATCTAGATCATTCATTGTTCCGACATCTGTATGCCAGATTCAAGTTTTGCTTCAGTGTAGTAGAGGTATAATGATGGTCTCTTGGTTTTGAACTCATCAGATATGCATGGGTGAAGACTATTGTTCTAATTTGTTTAAAAACGAGGATGGTCATTTCAAAAATACATTTCAGACCTGAATTTCTGTAGCCTAGGAATTAAGAAGCACGCTACAATTCTCTATCCTTATTTTGGAATTTCATTACAACGTCTCTAAACTCTATAAATGTGTTATACATGTCCAGTTCTTGAGCCACCAGCAATCTCAGAAGCCACAAGGGTTTTAGTCATTGAGGGCGATTGTTTCTGCCATGAGCTTACCGTGTTCAGTAGTAGAGAAAAGGGCGAATATGCTTAACAGCAGCAACAAACCTACAAAGTAAAAACATATAAAACATTTTCACTGTATAGTGACAATAACCTCCACAGTAGTCCCTTGAGCTCTGTAATCCTCCATAATGATTTGGAACCCTTCATTTAAGTAAGGGGAATTACTTAGTAAATATTTCATTCTATCCACATCCATACATATTTTCTGATCACAGACATTGTATTGTTTACTTTCTAAGTAAATATATCAGTGTTTCCTTCAATAAAAAGTGTCTAACCTGCACGCTCAGATGCCACATTCTGACATATTACTATGTTAATGTCATCTGGACTCTACAAATAAATCAGTTTATACTAGTGGATTTGTTAAATTAAATAATATGACTGATGAACAAAAACGAATGCGCATTTGGTTCATATTTCCTAAATCTCATATAATCTGGCCAAATTCAGCTCACTGAGTCTTTTTAGTGCGAGATACTGTTACAAATAATGGGGTTTCATTAAACTTTGTGTATCTCTCAAGTACATATTTAGAGAAGGCATGCATTGTTATCTTTGTTAATGGCTTAGTCTGACTAATGTATCATTAATTATGTGATTTCTGAAGACCTGTAGCTCAGCTAATCTAAGCACTTGCAAGCACTTGTATAGAATTACATGGATTTTTGACATTATTGTTTATTAGCAAAATGCTGCTTTTGTAAAAGTTTCACATGGTAATTCCAGAAAGTCTAATCACCCCTCTTGTGGGGTGTGTGTTTATTCTTATGATGGATGACTGTGGCATTATAAATGTTCTAGGTGTGGTTAGCATTAGAATATTCAAGCTTGCCTGCAAGCTATGTAAAATAATATGATATATAAACAACATTAATCTAACACTTTGTGTTTTGGGCAGCTTATTAATTGAATGCTTGCTATAGTGTTAACCCCTTTCAAAAGGTTAATTATAGAAAAAGTAAATACATTGAAAGAAATCGTTTAAAAGCTAGCTCCCTCATGTCCATTATTTGTATATTGATGATAGTTTATTTTTAAAGCCCTTAAACATGGATTTCTCCCTTTTCTTTTCCCTTTACATATGGCGATACAATAACTTTAGAGGTAATTACCATGTAATTGCTTTTTCAAGATGTAGTAATTGCAGCATAAAAGGAAGTACATGAAATTAAACCATCCTTTAGATTTTTGCTTGCCTTTTATCCCTGACGATTATATACTAACATAAAAAATCTTCTTTTTTTTTTGTTTTGTTTTTTTTTTCTTTTTTTCAGATACATTGGCCAAGTACAGAACAACAAATTGATGACTGTTACAGGAAAGGAAGAGAACCGGTAATGGTTTATAATTTATAAACATTTTTATCTAACATTGTAATCTAACAAATATGTATTTTATTATATTCAAACACAGAGTTTTTTTGTTGATCACTACAGCAACCAATAGAATCGTCCAACTGATTGCTCCACGTTTTATTGGCACCAGACTTTTTCCTTATGCAAAACCTCAATATCCTTTTAATTTCCAGCACAGTACAATACTTTTAAGAGATTCAAGATGCACTTATTGTTTACAAGTCCTGAGCTCACATAAACATGTGTAGCAACTATAATTATTTTATTTACGTTCTTCACAACTGCGTTACTTGAGTACTTAACTTTTGTGGTGCACATATGATCAATAATGTATTAATGTTAGTTTTTTTATCCATACATTTTCATTTATTTAAAGAATGACTTATTCTTTTCAGTGTTAGTTGTCTAACTTACACTATATGACCAAAAGTATCTGACAGCCCTCCAAATTAGATAACCATAATATGTAATTCACATTTTTCTTTTAATGTCTTTTCATTAGCTGTGGACCTTTTACTAATTCTAAGTTGCTGTTTATTCACAGAGTGAATGTTCAAATTTTATCCGTGTTATTCAACATTATAATAGAACCCATCTTCTGGCCTGTGGAACAGGAGCTTTTGATCCAATATGTGCCTTTCTGAGAGTTGGCCTTCGTTCACAGGTATGTTACCAATATGTATATACTGGGTACTGAATCCTAACTATGAACAGCATATGAGAAGTTTCTGTGTTTTATGTTTTTAAGGCATGCAATATGTACATTTTTTTGCTTAAATACGATTAAGTGTTTTTTCTCCATTTGTTAATTTATATGTAAGGTATTTACTGTGTAACATTTACTTATACAACCTCCCCTGTGCCCTTCAATATCAACGTAAAATTAACCCCTTGGGCCCTTTTTCAATCTAAGGACCCAATAATTTTTTGACATTTTTAAAACCACACAAATTATACATCATTTTGTTCAGCAGAAGTGAAAATAGATTAAAAATAACCTAAACAGAAAAAAAATGGAACCTTGCATAATATTTTTTATGTTCACTAGGGCCCCCTCATGCTTTACATGTTAATTTTTTTATATTATTGGTGTAAGGGGTTTGGGGTACTGATTATTTTTTGGGGGGGGGGTTTACTTATACCGAAAGGGCTAAGGGGGCACTTTTTTAGAAAACAAAATTAAAATACGTTATTATTTATTTTATTTTTTTCCTTTTTTTTGGGGGGGGGGGTTAATTATTTTATTTGCACTATTCCTAGTGCAGTCAACATCCCTTCAGGAATCTCTCATACATTTTTAATTGCCATTTTTAATTTAATTTTTTCCTTGATTTTTTTCTCCATTTTTTTAACTATTTTTCTCCCTTTCTTCTGCCTGATCTGCCTGTGCCGACCACACTGTGATCAGCAAACAGGGCTACATAGTCCATATTGAAATATGTACGATCAGCCAGCAGAGATATGTCTCTGCTGCTGAAACAAATTCAGGGCATACCAGTACATCCTAATGAGCTTATTGTTTAAGGACCCACTGGTCCTAAGGGGACTGAAATCACTAAAGAACATTTCTTTGCAAAATACTTTTCTGGCAGTTCCTAGATTGGCAGTCTTGTATCTGCTCTATTTTTCTTAAGACTTTCAAAATGGGTCCTGTGATCAACGTCATGGAATTTCACTTTTTAGCAACAGTATCAGAATGTTACTTTTTCCAAAACCACAATGCCCATCATTTAGATGCACATGTTATTGCCTTAGCTGGTAACTAGTGAGGGCCCATTGTTTCCATTGTGTTTGCCAGCAATGCATCCTCATTGGAAGGCTTTGCCACACATCAAAATAACATCACACCTTAATCAAACTTTTAAAGTGTGTCTATCTGGAGTAACTGCTTAATGAGGCACAATCAGAAACACAGAGACACATCCGTTTTGGCAGCAGATAAGAAGCATTCAGCCCTTCTAGTTTTCCCCTTTTTCTGTGGCAATTGCTCCAAATGTAGCATTTTGCTGCAGAATTTTTGAAGGTTTCTCCTAGATATAGCACATGGGTAACAATAAATGTACTCTAATGGTATTGGTAGGAAATTACAGGATGTAATCTAATTTACTGATGTTGTGCAGATTTCAGTTGCAGCATCACTAGACTAATCCAGACACAGCGATTGCTACCTTCTAGAAATTAAGCATATGCTCTTATGGAAGACGATTTGTGGTGTTCTCTTTTCCTGTTAACATGCATTACCTGTAAAAATTTAGGATGAAAAAAACTTAAAACATACGCAATCAAAATGTTATTTCTATTTTGTGTTAAATATAATGAGTTATATAATAATTATTCAGTTTTACATTGTTACATTATGAACATGAAACAATCCACTTATCCCTTTGTGTGACCCTCCAAAAGTAGACATATATTTTTCAGTTCTCTATGGGCTACACTGTGGATTCAGGATTACTCAAATATTTACCACCCCACCCCTCCATTTCTCATTAAATGCTTGTCCAACAATGACGTGAAACTAATTATACCACCAGACACCCCTTTTATTGCAGTACACTGACAAATCAAGTGAACACAGCTGTCCATTCCATTACGACATGCTTTGTGTTGCAATAAGCATAAAATACTTTAAGGGGCCATTTATTCTTAAATGCCACCAGCTTATTGTCATTGTATAGGACTCATCGTTTCACTTACACATTGTGTTAGCTACTTTGCTAGTAAATGTATAGGTGAAAGGCTATCCTACATGAATGGTGCCTTAACCTCTAGGTGATCTGGTACTGACAGTGCTGAAAATAACAAAATTTAAAAAAACTACTGCTAAAAGGTATATACAAATACTGGGCTATACCGGGCCACTAAAGATTCTGTCATTCAAATGCTACATTGGAATGCAAAAATAACATTTTGTTCTTATAGTGTATGATACTAAAGCCTCCTCTTTGATAAATTATAGATAAACTGAATAAGACATACAAATCCTGTATTTACAGGACCCAGCCTAGCTGGTATAGATCAACTGAAAAATCACATGCAAATTCAGTATTGTAGGAATCACAGGACTTGCCCCAGCACCCAGGTTGCATCCAGAGGATTTTCCCAGCTCCTAGACTGCATCCACACACTTGCTTGTCCTTAGTCATAGTTACCCTAACATACAAATTCTTTCAAGACACAGACTCTCTTTCTCCCCTTTCTCATAGGGAGAAATGATCTCATCAATCCTATTTCATATTACCTCTGCCCTTATTGTCTACTTCTCCCCTTTCCCACTAACCCCCTTTAATTTTCACCTTTCTCTTTATCGCCTTCCCTTTATCATTATCTATTCCATTTCTCTTATCTCTCCCCTACTTCTTTATCTCTCCTCCTCTTTATTTCTACCGTTTCATTATCTTTTTTCACTCTGTCTCTCCCCTTCCATTTGATTCCCCCTTCTCATTGTCTCTCTTCCTATATCACTCTTCATTTTCTCCCCATCTCCCTCTTTCTCATCTTCCCCTTCTCTTCCCTATATTTTTCTTTTATCGCTCCATTTTCATACTATCCTATACTATCTATCTCTCCCCTTTCATCCCATCTATCTTTCTGAAGTCCTCACCCCCCCCCCTTTACTTTGGGTTAGAGAGATGTAGAGGAGGACTGGCAGTCCACCTCTGGAGTGAGCTGGCAGGGTGGCGAACACCAGTGTCTCGCTGCCTGACCCTGCAGAATGAGGACTTTGAGCGCAGATCTCTTGATCTCTCCATTCAGTGCCTCTGGCAGAGCTGGAGTGGAGGTGCCAGGGAATGGCTGGTCCCTGGCACATTGGTTCCTTGCCCCCAACATATGCACTTGTATGCACACACACATATGCACATACGCAAATTATTTGCTTAAACTAAGTTCAGGAAATAGATATTATACTTACCGCTTTGTATGTTTGTTATAGAGAAAGTTGGGCGTGACCTTGTGAGTATGATAGCCCTTAAAATTGAGAAGCTGAAGACTTCAATTTGTTTGAAGGGGTAGTTTAAACAATACGATAATGCAAGAATACAGATGAAACAAAAACTCAAAATATATGAGAAGGAAATTACAATAAAGAAAGTCACTTCATTGATATTCAAAGATATAGCAATAAGTATAAAGGAACACGTACACATATAAGCAATAACTATGCTGACAATGTTTTGCACTTAACATGGCTACAAATAGTTATTCACACTTAAAAAAGAATAATGTAGTGCCCCGTGCTAGGTATAATTGGACAGATTTTAATTCTTGATCATAAATATTCATTTAATTGCCTTTTGTGCATCTGGACTTTAATGCATCAACCCCAGGATATGCATTTGCAAAAAGGAACATGAAAAGATCGGCCTTGGCACTTTAATGCCAGTGACTGAGAAATGATACATGGCATGCAATACTCCACTCCACTTTTGCAGTATGCAGCAATGTGTATCCAGCAGATAGCATCGCACTAAAATATGGATCCAAAAGATGAGCGGCCAGAGAGGTAAGTGCTAGCCCAAACCTGTCAGAGTTGCCTCTAGGGCTAGCAGGATATGGCATAATACACTCTTCACAAGGTTTTGGTGGCTTTGTATGACCTGGACCTGTCCATCTGGCAAACATTTATATTATAGCAAATTGTATTGCTGATAATTGAAAAACAAATGATCAAAAAGCAATGAAAATGCCGAAGGAAATAGTACAATTAAAGCGTCGTTATGACCAATTAATATATCACCCATCACTCATTTCAAATAGCAAAACCAAAGTTTCCATTCCTAAAATCACTTATTAGGGTGATAACAAAGAATAATTCCATGAACTATTTTTGTTTCATTTCCTTTTACAAATTCAAAAACGGAATTATTTCAATTAATGGTTTTCTTTTACTGTTTTTTTTTAATTTTTTTCAGACATTCTTTATGTCATCAGTATTTCAGAATTATTAGCATTTCTACTCCTTTATTTAAGCACATGTATGAAAAGCAAGTTATAAACTAATAAACAATATATTTTAATGTATTTTTAAGAACACCGATGTTGAAGCAGAATACTTATGATTGTCCGGTGCTATTCTAATCAAATTCACTTTCTGGTTCCAGTAGAGGCAGCCAGGGGAACAGTTAAGAGACAACTTTCTGACCTCAATGCATAAAGAACGCCTGCACCGATTTGCATGCTGTAAAATGCATTGGAAATGTAAATATATATATATGAGATCATAAAGATAAGTAATGGTGCTTAAATAAAAGTACTTATGCTGTATTGAAATTTTTATTATGGTCATAAATTTGGAGGATTTTACTCCCATTAGTGATTCTTTATAAGAAAAAATTGTTAACTGGTTAATGCTTTATTTCTAATTTAGTTTCCCTAGTAACCTTACAAGAGAGTAATCATAGAAATAGAATGTAATAGAAGTAATATAAAGGACCATGTAGCTAGGTTAGCATTTTTAATTAAATGAAGATTAGCAGATAGATGTTTGTGGCCAATACATTAGGATTATTCAGTGCTTAAAAACAATGGTTTGTTATTGCTATAAAACGCGGCTATTATTCCTGGGAATTAGTAATACAGTACAGGTCTGCGGTGCCATTGTTGTAATCATTCTGGAAAGCTTCAAACTAGTTTTGATATTTTGTTTCTTGAAAAGGAGCCCCATGAAATATCCTATTATAACTTAGAGCAATTGCTACGACATTGTTTTTGACAGGACATTAATCATATTGCTGTGTAAAAAAAGTAATAATTTCTAAAGAGGTCATGCCATAGATGTATGTTTTGCTCTGTGAGAAGATTGTTCTTTATTCCCAGCTTCGATTTAATGGTCCACTTATAGCGATGTTATTTAGCAACAAAATACACCTAGATACATATTTCTTTTACTAAACCGATGAACTTATTGCATGTTCTCCCTATAATAGTTAACATACACGACAAACTTCCAGTTAGATAAATAAGTTACTATTAATTTGTAATAAATTATTAATAATATATCTTATATTTATATAGTGCAAATAATTAATGCAGAGCTTCTTACAATACATACATTAAAATGGTAAAGCAAAAGTAAAATTGGCAGATTTAGACAAACCGACACATTACGTAAAGAGAGCCCTGCTTGCCATATTGTTTCATCAGGCAAATAGGAAGAGATTAAAGTGTAAGAGGCCATCCCATGCAAATCCAAAATAAGGTATATAAAATTAAATATATCATAGACTATACTGGCAAAAGGCACTGGCCAGTAGCCACACAGTGTCATTAATTTGGAGACATTGAGTCACTTCTAGGTCCGTTTTTGAGTTTAGGAAGGATTTATGCACAGAGTGTATTCTTTTTGTGTTATTTTAAAGGGTTTCATGCAAAACTGGGTAACTAGGCTGACCTTGTCCACTAAGATGAATGTTGCCTACACACCCTTGTTTACTATAGCCATCTCATTGGAAGCAAAGTTCTCCTTTTAGCAACCATTAGCATTCCTTATTGTAGATTGCATCAGGGAGAAGAGACCCCTGAGTTTTTATGGAACTTGACATCTTGTCCTATGTCGGCCCAATAACAGGTATCAAATTCAACTAAAGAATTCTTGGTATGCTGGACATTCTGATGTCTGAACTCATAGAAAGTATTAGAAAATACAAATGGAAAAAGTGTGACAACTATTGCAGAGTAATTGTGCATTGAATTTTAAAGCTTAGATTTTGTTTAACATACATTATGTTAACCAGTCAGTAATACACTATGGCCCATCTGATTGATTTCTAATCACCAATTGACATTTTTTGTTTAAATAACATTCTAATAAATACTTACTCTACACTGTGTGTATTGCTCAAATATCTATTCAAACCCAATTGCTATGAATATTAAGTCATTAAATTATTTTATTTATGACATCCTTGCTTTGAACTCAATACATTTCCAAATGACCCTACTGCTTATTTGAAGTATTGATTTTAATCAATTATTGGAAATTAATCTATTGAATAAAAAAAACCAATACATTTTTTATTATATAATAAAATTAACCTGCATGTATATAGAGTTTAAATATGCAATTCAGTTTAAATATGTATAAAACACCATGTATAAAAATGTTATCTCCAAACAGGAGGTGACAGTTGCAGAGTCTCAATTTCTTACTTCAAAGTATCTATTTGATCATTATTCATTAACACTCATTGGTCGACCAAATAAACTCCGATGTTCCTGTTCTGTTTCCATGGCAAATGTCAATTTAATGGTTAGATTTATTTTGTTTGCCGTTTTGTGATTTGATTACCTTATCTGAAACATCTAAAACACTGATAATGGACCATAGCCTTGGTTGGCACATTTAATAATGCTGAAAATAGTCTTTTATCTCCTTTTCCTGTCACAGCTATTAAGGTGTTATATTTGAGGTCAGGTAGAGGCCTTCGGAAATATATAGCCATATTGATCTCTTATAAAAATTGTTTAAGCATAAAAATAAGGAATGGCCTCAACAAGGCTAGTTTTTATTATACTAATAAATTGATTTCCATTAATGGAAAACGATCCTATGTACATATTTACATTACAGGGATGTAATGATGAAAATTACAATCCGTTTGCTTGTCTTACTAATTAATTGTCAAATGTCCTGCCTTATTGATCACTAAGAAAAAATGAACTGGAAACGGAGCAAAGCTTTATAAGTTTATTGTTCCTCACTCGCAATACAGACAGAGGTCTATTTATTAAGTTGTAATGTTTTTGCTGGTTTGTAAAGGAATACACTAGCAAGATACCTGTCAGTTGATGTTTATAGACATATTGTCGGGTTTCTTATCTGCACAATAGCTAATGACATTTTAACTGGCTTTTAGTGGGAAAAAGAAATAAAGATAAGGTACTTAATTTGTGTTAAGTGACATTACTGCATCAACCTGCCACTTTGGTTGTTTGTGATCCTAAAGCATTTCTACATCTGCATTAACATAGAACTGTACACCAAATAGCAGACAATGCTACACGTCTGTTTATTTACCAAATATTACATAACGTACCAACAGAAAAGCCCCTGAGGGCTCATAAACATATGATATGTAACACTTATATGACTTGTTTATCTGCATTACAGTGTACAATTCCACATTAATACATAAGTGCAGATGCTTTCTCCTGATAATATTTTTACTGTAAGTGTCCTCTTGTGATTATTTATTATTATCCAAAGCATTTTTACCCAGTACCCATGCGATTTAAGAAGAAGGTTAAAAAAGATTAAAAAAGATAATATGAATATATTTGGGTAAGATGACATAGGCTTGAGCAAGGCTTACTCCTAATGTCTGGCCCATCATAAGTGGGGAGTGAGTAAGTAACACAGCATATTAGGACCTTCTCTTGAAATTTACAATTGAAATTGAATGAAGAATGATAACACACATGGAGCTAGAGATGAATGGGGCAATGCTTCCACATTTACTATTTTGAATTTTGAAGGAGAAAAGCCAACATAGGAAGACAAGCGGGGGCTATGTGGTTTTTTGTCTCTAATAGGGAATGTTTCATGAAAAGTCTTAACAGGGAGAAAAGAAGAGAGGAAGAAAGAAATAAGCCATGAGATATGCAGAGGGACCATATTAAGAATAGTTTTTTCATATGTGGTAGAAATATAAGAAGGAGTAAAATCATAAAAACAGAAGCTTAAATTGAATTTAAGACCAAGGAAACTCAATATGTATCGCTTGGAAGAAAGACGAGAAAGACGAGGATATTTGGATACTTAAAGGGATTCAACAAAGTACAGGATGGAAGTTTATTTCAAAGGGGAGAAATGTTAAAACAAAAGGTCATAGTCTTCAACTAGCGGGTGAGATACTTAATGTTGCAGATAAATGGAAAAGCCTTCCATCAGAATTGGTAGAGGCTAATACAGTAAGGGATCGGCATAAATTTATACTGAACCTAAGACAAGATAAAGGACTGATTAAGACCTGAGTCTTATATCAGGGGAAAATGGCTCAATGGTTCTTACCTGCTGTCAAACTCTATGTTTCTAATTCTTCATGGGATAATATTAAAAGGAATGTTTTTAAAAAGGGTGCAAATGGATCTTGAAAACACCGGGGCAGATGGTAGTTAAATATATTAACTATAATTATATAATACGGAGAGCGAAAGTGAGGAATTGGTCTCTCTAGGTTATGCTCTTAATCAAATGAAATAAAGATTGAAGATTTTCTGAATTTCCGTTTCTGATTATTTACACTACTGAACAAGACAAAGTGTTCTGTTTCACATTCGTTTCAAAGGTTAAGTGCGTATCATACATATTCCTTCCTGATATTTATTTACACAAGAAGCCTGAAAACATATTTTCCATGGTGAAAGCTTAAATCGCAGTGTTTTCAGTGGTAAACCACAGGCAACTCTAACTTCTGAAGTATTGTTATTCTACAACCACACAATTTAAGCAGTTTACAGCAGGGTGTAACTTGAACATTTTTCAAGAATTACATCATTAAAGCATTTTTCTTGCTTCTTTTGGACCTAAGAGCAACCACCAAGCCAGGAAAACAAGAATGCCTGATATTATTTTAATGGAAGCCAAAAACCTTACTCAGCTTCGCATGTGTTTGCTGACATTCCTAATGTGCTTATACCACCTTTTAAAATGCTATGCAATGTCTCCAGAAGATATTTAATGTGTGGAAATATAAATAGGCGGACTCAGATCCTATTAGCTTGAAGACATTTAGACCTATAGATCTGAATATGTTCTGCCTTGAACATGATTGATTTAATGTTAGTGGATTGACTAAGATTGTGGATTGTGGCAAGTCAAAGCCATTTGCTCTACAGTTTTAACTCAACTCTGAAGGGATGTTTGGTTTGTAAGTTCTTCAAGGGAGTTCCTAAATGAAATGGTTTATATCTGTGTGCATAATTAAGATTCTGAGAAACGCTGAGCACTTGGTAGCACATCTTGACCAGTGACTTTATAGACTCTACTTAAACACAATTTAAATGGATTTAATGTCTTTGTAAAGAACTATTTTTAAACATTCATAATAGTGTTATGACATCATGTGGTTCCTGAACAGATAATATATACATATATATATATATATATATATATATATATATATATATATATATATATATATATATATATATATATATATATATATATATATATATATATATTATCAAGCAATTTACTTAATTTACTTTAAACACTATTTGTATTTGGCAGCAAAACTGTAAGGTTTTAATACTTAACTGGCCCTTCCTTAACTCTTTTAAATTGTAGCATGTGTTTTCAATAGGGTTAATGTCATGAGCAGGCTATTGAAGGAGCTTTGAAATAGCTTGAGTTCACTGGAGGTTTTTCGTGTCAAAATAGCTGGAAGTTCTAAGGTCATGCACCCTTATCTAATAGATATTTTCATATGTAATCCCTGTTCAATTTAAATTGCCAACATGTGGAAATGAATCCATGCAACAAGTTAAATGAAATGACTCCGCTTAAATGAAAATACTTCCATCAGTCACAAGCTGTTTTTTTTGTTAATGACATCTGTAAATTTATTAGCGTCATACAAGCCTTGCAGTCCCTTTGGCTTTCCCATACGCCTGCAATCATTTAACACAGTGGATCTTTTATTGTTGTTATTTTAATTAGGGCATCTTTGTCAGTAGACCATATTCATAGGTACTCATTCATGATGTGAAAAAGTTCTTTAAAGAAAAATGAAGTACTGCTTTTTATCTCCAAGGACTGTGGTGGAAAATCTATTACAACTAGTAGTGTTTTTTTATCTCTGTGTATTGATTATAGCAATACCACTGTGTATACATCTCAATCGTATATAATCGTATATATATATATTAAATTGGGGAAGTGGTATAAGCTAGGTTTAATAAATTTTCTGGGTCTGGTAATGTGTTAAAGCATTTAAGAAAGAAACCTAAATGTTGTATGTGAAAAACATTTATAAAAAAGATATTTGTCCTTATTTAGATTCAATTTACTAAAACAGCGAAATGAGAGATTAATCTGACATTTTTTATTGAAATTCTTTAAATGAATTCAATAGTGTTTGAGGTATTAAAATAAATCATCCAATTTACTGATACATGATTGCTCAGAGCGCTGTTTTGCTAAAGATCCATGTGTCCTTTTTAGGTTTTACAAGAAAATGAAGCGAAACAACCTGATATCACTCACTTAAATTGGCATTGTTTATTCACCTATTAAGTCCTGCTGACTCAACGGGGCTGCACCGGACTTCTAGGACTTGTTAGCCCGCACTTTTTATATGTAGATCTCCCTTCTTTTCCCCAAATGTTAAAAATGGAGTCTCAGATGAGCTGAGGTTACTACTCAGGTGCAGCTTGGATATCTGTTAATACTTTTGTTGCAATATTTTCTATTTGTCATTGGTCACAATTTAAGTTTACCAAATCGCCAAATACAGACAACTTGGGTTACATTTTATCACATTTATTTTTATAGGCCCAGCGGATTCCATAATGCTGTTATAGTAGGGGCAGCAAAATAACAAAGGCAATATAAAATTGACAATAACATTAACACAATAAAACATACTGTTACAGTGGGAGAAGAAAGCCCTGTGCTTGAGAACTTACAATCTATTAGTAGGTTTGGAGGAAATGAGGTAGAAGGAAAGGGCCCGATTGGGTGTGGATGATTTGATTGTTGTGAAGGTAATGTGTTGAAGTGATGTGGAGATCTTGAATCTGACACCCATGTTTGACCTACTAAGACCACAATGCAACATACTGAGGCATTAAGGAGAAACTAGAAACTCAAAGGTGGTATTCTAATACTCTGGAAGCAAGGCTCCTTGTGTACAATATTAGCTCCAAGATAAAAATAACCATCACTAGGAAACCTCTGTCAACACCCTAACTATTAACAAATGTGCTAGTTAAGAAAGGATTTCTCAGCTTATCACTTCCTTGAAAATGTGTCCATTTGTGTTTATTGTCTAGCATCCATTTTAAATTACAGTACCACATTTCAAACTCCTGTTTCTTGCTTCCAAATGCTCTAGTTTTGACACTAAGCCAACAAACTGTTATCGGATACGATGCCCCATGTAATGTAACTTGGGAGTTTGCAGGTGACTTGTTGATATCAGAGGGCTGACATGTCCGTTTGCAGCTGAGTCTGGCACTTTAGTGGATAGTGACATGTGATGAAATGTTAAAGCTTCCATCGTAGAGAATAGACCTCAGTGTCTTGAAAGCATCATACATAACAAACAAGCAATGACATTGCGTGCTTGTCTAATAACAATGTTTTAATGTTTACAGGAGCACATATTTCAGCTTGAACCACAGAAAGTAGAAAGAGGACGTGGGAGATGCCCTTACGACCCCGACTCTTCAATTGTTTCTACCTTTACTGGTAATTGAAGCACTTTTTCCATAAGTGGACAATATTCTGTTATGTTTGTATTCACTCAAACTGGCTAATGAACACTAAAGACCATTATGCATTTAATTTCCTATGTAAGCTGCCTGGAAGCATGAATGAATTTATAATGTGTCATACTACACTTATGAACAGTTTCCATGTACTAAGCATTCAGATTCTTTCCCCACCCTAGGAAGCATTATTTATATTCTGCAAATCTTTTTCTAGATTACAGTGAGAAACTGGACAACAAATCTGTTTTTTAGTTATGTATGTTATTAGAATTTCATAAGCTTTATATTGGTCAAAATGTAAAATATGCATTATATGTTCAGTTTTCTTTACTTTCATAAAATATTAAAAAATAATCATTGCTTTTAAGAGAAACTGAAGAAATTGTAGTTTTAGTGGACTAACCAATTTAGATCTCATAATACTCCTTGAAAAGATGATTCAGTTTGAATGTATTTATACACCCATTGTCCTTAAAACAATGTCAACCTCTTACATAAAAATGATCTTGTGGTTTTTGTATTTCATGAACAATACCCTGCAGGTTTTCTTGTGGTTTAAAGAAAAAAAAAGGATTATATTTCTCAAAAACCGCATATGCAATTATATGTGGCTACTTCACTAAATGATATCCTCATGAGCTTGCAGATTCATGAACCATTGAATACAAAAGGAGTATGTAATATATTATATTGCTCTGGCTCACTGAGAAGCTGAATATGTTTAATTTGTAAGCATTTACTTATTTAATAATGCATTTGCATTAAGATTTAAATATTTCTGTCCTTTACATAAGAGACAGGATGGTGACTTATAGCCCAGGAGGCATGCTGGCCCAAGTGTCACTTGTAATGAGGTAGTCAGAAAAAAGCTTGTCAGAAATAATTTAGCAGAAAATGGAGAGGATATTTCTTATTATAACAAAACAGTGCTCACCCCCAATCGGGGAGATGACCTTGGCTTGCATACTGACTATCCTTTTCTCTAAGTACCAGGGGCAGTGTGTCTCTCTGACTATCCTTTAGTAGAGGGGCTGCTATGTCCCGCGTGGCACACTAGTTGCGTCTCGACTTCGGCTAGTCAAGTGAACACCCTCATTATTATTGATCCAGAGAGGAACTTCTACATTCACACATTTACTATCAATCCTGCTACTCGGACTCCTCGTCTGATTGCACATGTGACACCATCTTTTCTCTGGGTAGTGCTTGCAGCAGTGGTAGCACCAGGGGTGGTTGTGGTGGCACTGATAGTGGTTTTATTCCATGCTTTGTCATAGAATAGCTATCATTAACCTGGATGCCACAAAGTCACCAGCACATGACCCCTCTGTGAGCTCTAAAATCATGTCTTACTTTGGTACCTGAGATGGACAGGATATCAGCACTACTAGAGCGTGAATGTACTGCTGCATGCGGCTTGTGGTAGTTCAACTAGTGACTGAGCAAACAGGCTTTAGCCTTTTTGGAGCTGGTGTACCGGAGTCACCTGGCTACTTTTTTTGTACACGCTTGCCGCCAGCTGTGCCCAACCCATGAAAACTTGAATCACTTCATATTCCCATATGTTTTGTACTCGCTGTTTCACACAGTCAAATGCCTAATTCTGTCACCAATATTTTTCAATTAATATAAGAATGATTTTATTTTGTGTTGTCCACAATCTAGATATTTGGCTGGTAGAGTAAATGTGCAACTGTCTTAATAAACTACTCATGAACAGTATTTTAACAACTAAACAGTATTTTAACAACTAAACCACTGTACAAGCACAGTCACTTGCCTAATTTTGTCACTAATATTTTTAATGTTTTGTATTATACAAAAATAGAGGTTAATTTTTAAATTGAGACAACAGCCCTAAAATAAATAAATAAAACATGTCTGCTGCAGTCCCTGTATATCAATAATTAACTAATATACAGTACCGCCTTCATCTCTGTCAATCTCTTCAATGACTGCCAACCAACTTCTTTATGGATGCCTACAAACTTATGCCTTAACATCCTTTAGCTAACTTTCCTAGTCACTTTCCTGCAATACTTATACTAGTGTGGCTGGTCAATCCCTAACGATAACATACCATATTTCCCTCTAGATTGTAAACTTGTTTGAGCAGTGCCCTCCTCACCTGTTGTTTTTGTATGTCATCTTGTTATGTTAAATACTACTTGTTATGTCCTGTCTACCCTTCGTACAGCGCTTCAGAATCTGATGGCATTATATAAAACAATAAATAATAGTAAAAATAACACACTACAGCTTCTTCAGTTCACCCCCCCCCAGTACTTTTTCTGAACTAAACTACTGCGTTGACTTGCAGTATGGTAGATTATCAATGGCCATCAATCTCAGGCTCTCAACACTGTAATTAACTTGTCACTGACCATGTCACACTCCAACTCTCATCAGTCTATAACTGCTGCTACTGACAGGTTACAATGAAGTCAGCACACTTATATATCTGATGCTTGTCCCTTGCCCTTGTGAATGCTGATTAGCCAGAGTGAAAAATTAAGGAAAAAATGTCTCATCATTCTGACATTCAACTTTTTTTGGACTTCTAATTATGTCCATTAGTGAAAACACCCTAATCCATAGTAAATGTTGCATAATGCATGAGGGTCAACTATTACAAACCTAAATGTGTAATAAGAATTGGATTGTGTGGTGGTGTAATGGATCTGTGATAGAGTTAAGTTCTACCACACCTAACCTCTAATCCTGAGTACTGACATTTCAATTTTACATTAACAAGTTGCTCTTTGGTATCCAATAGAAGTGTCATTGACCATAGATATCTTTTAGATGGCAACGTATATAAATTAATGATCAGAGAGTTTTGAAAACATTTATCATATTTTAAGGGAGATGCATCAAATAAGTAAGGTATCAACAATTTCATTTTTATTTTGTTAAAACATTTTATTAATTCACAGTAAACCAAACGGGTACATAATATAATTATGACGAGACAAATTATCACTGTGTATCCATTCTGCAACATGAAGTAAAACCTCTGTTGTATATAGTTGTATAATGCATAAATATATACACAGCCAAGGCTTGCTGAAAGTTTTTACTCAATTTAAACTCCATCCCTAGACCGGTACAAGGCTGCCACCTAGTGATCACTGGTGTAGCTACATGTTTGATCTTCTTATAACAATACATTTTCTGGGTTTCAAGTTTCCTGTCTCACTTGCCATCTTTTGTAAGGTTTAATCCTCATATAAATTTGCCTCCATTAGTAGTGTGTTTATATTTTGGCATCTTGCATTTTTAGCACATATTGTATTTTGACCTCCAACCGTAGTTAACCATCCATTTTTAAAAGAAAAAACATACAATGTAATTTCATCTTTTTCCTAACTTGCTTTACATGTTTCTTAGAGAAGCTTTTTAGTATAGTTGTTTATGTTAAGATACTTTAAACCAAAAAAATGTATTAACCGTATCAAATTTCATTGAATTTTATCAACTTGCTAGTATTCCATGCAATCAGTGAATATTGAAGTCAGGGTCTGTAAACTACTGAATGGTTCACCACAAAAGTGGAGTAAAGCATGAGATTTACAAAGATTTTTTTTAAGCATTTTTAACCAATGTTATATTCTATCATAGGTGGTGAGTTATTTGTTGGTCTGTACAATGACTTCTGGGGGAGAGACGCTACTTTATTTAGAAGCATGGGACATCTACCCCATATTCGAACAGAACATGATGATGATCGTATCCTTAAAGGTGACTTTTTTAATTGATTGCTGCCCTTGACCGTCCTGATATTTTATAAGAGAGCATTTTATTCAAATAAATCTGATACATTTGAGTATTGCTTGTCACTTGTCTAGATGAAGTTAGCAATAATGTTATGGAATCATATATTATCTGCACGGTGTCTTATTGTAATAAAGCAAATGCTACTAGAGCAGAAAATTAGATTTCCTATGATAAGTACCGGTATATGTTGTGGTAGGGAAGATTCTTAATCAACAGACTTTGATTATATTTCTCTATCTGGTTATATCCATCTGTCTGTACTACTACTATCAATATTTTTAGAAATTACTACATACAATATGTATTTGATAGATGCAAAGATAATAAACACAAACATTGATTTGGTTAAAACTGATTCTATGGTCATATTATGTTTCACAACAAAGTTATTGATATTTTTTTTTTATTGTGGCACCCTAGAACCAAAGTTTGTAGGCTCCTACATGATTCCAGACAATGAAGACAAAGATGACAATAAAATATACTTATTTTTTACTGAAAAAGCAATGGAAGAAGACAATGGAGTTCAGGCTATTTACTCCAGAGTGGGTCGGGTCTGCGCAGTAAGTGACAGAGTTTACCAAATTCAATGACTATAACATTATCTCTTTTAGTGTTGGTGGTCAAAGTTTTGCCATAATTAGACTTAGGACAAAAACTTCCACTTCACCTAGAGAAACCTATACATTTTTCTGCACCATTTTTCTTCACAAAGGCAAACTGTACTTCCCGATACGTGCCACATACACTGATCAGCCATAACCATACCTGGGAACTTCTTCACTCCGGCTACCAGGAGCCTTCCCTTGTGGGATGCGACCAGGACTGCCCACTGCTGTCGGTGGGCGGTCCTGTGATGCCGGTGCGCGGTCCCACGGATGTCTGTGGGAGTTCCCGCTGATGGGGGCATTCTTGCTGATGTCAGTGGGAAACACTCCCATTTAAAGGGCAACGGGACAGGGTGCGGGGTGTGTCAAGACCCCGTTCCCGCGACCCGGAGGATTCGGCTGTTGACCTAGAAAAAACAGACCTGGAGAGTTCCCAGGTATGCCTCCAGAACATACCTCCTGACCCTTCGAGTCATGGAAACCTCTGAAGGTGTGGTGTGGTATCTGGCACCAAAACTTTAGCAGCAGATCCTTTAAGTTCTGTGAGTTGCGAGGTGGGCCTCCATGGATGCATCCTGGTGCCATATGTTCTCCAGGTAACCGACGAGTCCGGCGCACACCTTTCTATTGCTGATCGGTGTATAGCAGGACAGGCATACATACAAAGGGGTTACATATTGGAAATATGAATCTAGACAACTATTCCACCTTTTTACCCCTGGGACAACTAGAGGAGGGCTACAACTCACATCACCCTCCTCATCATTCTGGCTCAGGGTGATGGAGGCTGTACTCCTCAAAAGTCCATCAATTCATTTTTATATACAAAAACCACACATATTTATGTATACTATTCTTTTGTGAGGAGGCTACCTTTGAGATCACAATTACTGACCCCTGCATGTTAGAAAGCATCGGAAATGTTTGTAAAGCTCTATCGTACTTCATTTAATTCATATGTAGTACATAGATAGAACAAATAACCTCAACTTTGTCATTTTATAACATTACTTATTTAAGCTCAGTTCACATATAACTACAGCATTGGGAGATATATAAAGTATAGGATCACATAGTCCAGGCTGGTTTCTGACATTGTACAGTTTGATATTTTTTTGTTACAAAAGTATATTATGAAAAGGAATTCTTTCACAGTGGATCATTTTATATTTTTAAAATGTACTTTCTTCTTAGAATGATATTGGAGGACAGAGAATGATGGTAAATAAATGGACCACCTTTCTAAAAGCTAGGCTAACCTGTTCAGTCCCAGGACCCAATGGAATTGACACATACTTTGATGAACTCGGTAAGTGAATTGCAGATTAAGGATATGTATTTCAATCATGCTACATTAAAATAAATTCCAAAAACATAACAGCAAATCTTAAATTGTTAGCATCATAAGTATAAGACAATAAAATGCCCCAAAGGGCTTCATCTCTCAAGTATCGTTTTCCTATTATTACCATTACTCCACCTACTGTATATATATATATATATATATATATATATATATATATACACACATACATACATACATATACATCAATAGATAAGCATTAGCAGATACACCTATTCAGTATTAGCTGAGAGACATTAAAAGGTTTAGTGAACACTTGCCTTTGGTATTTGCTGATTTTTCGGTATTAAAGTAAATTGTCTTTTTATCATGTTTTCCTAATGCAGAGGATGTTTTCTTGTTACACACCAGAGACAGTAAGAATCCAGAGATATTTGCATTATTCAGTACTACGAGGTAAGATAATAGTTTAGATAACATATTCGTCTTACTTGTGTATCCTCCACTTCACAAAAGAATACAGAAGTATTTCAAACTCAATACAAAATAGTTTAATACATATTTACTTTTCAAATGAATTTAGAATGACTACTAAAACAATGGACTTGACTGCTACCCCAGCATAAGCTGACAGGTTTATTACTGGATTGGTTTGAGGTTCCTAGTCAGTCTTTAAGTAGAAATAGCAGACAATTTAGACTTTCCAAAATAGTTATACCTTACACCCTCCAGTGCCCTGGGAAGCAGCATTGCTTTTCTTGCTTAATGAGGAAAAATCAGTAATGGTGACCAGGAAACTGATGGATCTACGAGGGTCTCATAATAAACCCCCCTGGGTAATGTCAAAGCAAGAAAAAGCTTGCAAGAGATAAGCCCCCTCTTCTTCTGTGCCAGTATGTCTTAACATGCGGTAATGTTTTTGTCAGTTTTGTATATTGTCAGCTTAAATGTTGTTATTAAATTCTCCTCCTATTCTAATATCACCACAGAATTTGAGGGCAATCTAAAATTAAATGTAATGTAGGCATAAATAGAACAAAACGAAAATGGCTACTTAAACGTCATTTAACCTTTAGCTTTGAGAAACAAAGTCTGGCCAGTTTGCTACAAACAGGTTATAAGCTGAGTAATGTATATAAATATTGGTTAATCAATACTGACCATGTACCTAAATATTATACGCAAAGTATATAGTTTTCTCAGTGTTTAATTCCTTCATCTTGGCCACTCACAACAGAAACACAACCCGTGTCCTCACTAGTGTTTATTTTTGTAAGTTTTCTGTACCTCATTGCATTCTTTATAGTTTTATTATTAGATTTTTTTCAAAAAGCAGCAAAAACTGGCAGTACTTACATTAATTATATTGAAGTTAATAAGTGAATGCCACAGTACTACCACAGTCTCTTGGTTTATTACATAAACATCTAGAGTTGTAGTATAATTGACTTTGAACACAGCTATGCTATAATATATTATTATATAACGCCACTGTGCATAGACTGAACGTCCTATTTCAAGAATGTGACATTTAATTTGCTTTCTAATCACATAACTGCAATAGGTAGGGATTTATAAACATTTTGAAAAATTTAATACAATTGATGTATCCCTGCAGATTTAAGGTACAAAGCGTCCATCATGTAAGACTTTTGGTACATTTTACCGTGAACATGCAATTTCCGCTTTCAAAAAAAACATAACTTTCTGTAAATCGTTTCTTAAATTGTGTGTTTTTAGTTTCATAGATTTTTATTTAAAGCAAAAATATGTCTATCTTTTCAGCAACATATTTAAAGGCTACGCAGTATGTGTGTATCACATGGCTCAGATCCGAGAAGCCTTTAATGGCCCGTATGCTCACAAAGAAGGCCCAAACTATCACTGGTCAATGTATGAGGGGAAAGTCCCTTACCCCAGACCAGGCACGGTAAGTTGTCCTGGTAAGACTTGTCAGCTTTATTCAAAAGATGGTAAAATTACATGGAATGTCAAATCAGCCAAAACTGGCTTCCTGCAATCATTTACTCTAACACTTTGTTCTTCCAGCTGAGCTAAATAATTCAGCAAAGAATGGCATGACAAATTGAGCTAATACAAAGCCAAAAGGCAATCAAGTTCCATATGATGGTTGATTGTTGTGCAGTATAAAAGCTCAATGTGTATTAGTCAGTGGAATTAAATTATTACATCAGAACTCTTTATGTAACTATTGAGTACTATTTGTTGGGAACAAACCATATTATCTCCCAATTTCTGTGGCTAAAATGAAACTCATTAGTTGCATCAGCACTCTTCAACATAACAAACTAAGTTTTAAAAACATTATTTGAGTTAACTTATATTAGCTGTCCAGAAACTGGGGGTCAAAGCTGTATTTAACCGTTTAATTTACTCAAAAATGAAAGACAGAAGAATCATATGGCATAATGACATTAGGATTTTTACTATGGTTTTATTGCTTAGATATGTTTGCTGTGAATATCTAGTTGTACACATTGAATGTAACTCATTTCTAAATAATATGAATAACTAAAGCTATATATGGGGGTTATAAAGAGCAATTGTGACACTAATGGGTAAAATAGCATTTGCGAGTGGTGAGGATCGGGAATGCCGTGGTCTGTGTAGAAGAAAAAAATTACCTTGTTGATTGAATTGAAATTCAATTTAAAAGACAAGCTTCTGAGAATAATAACCTCTGTGTATCATGTCAAAAGTAATTCTAGTCACTGTCCAATAACATTGTGATCTGTGCATCATCACCCTGTTTACGCAATCCATATACTATTGTCTGTGTCTAAATTGTCTATCTGATTTAAGTCATTAGTAATACACTTAATGGAGGGTTGTAACTCCTGAAAGTCTTATCAACTGAATCGTATACCATTAACCAGGTAGATAGTTGAATTATACCATATATTATACTGTACATTTGAATTATTGTGCAGTATTAATGTCTTCTGTATAGTATCACTACTTCAACTGATTACCATATGTTAGGACTATCTCCAAACAAACCATTACAAGTCTTATGATACTCAGAAATGTTTGGAGGACCACAGCTGGACTGCTTTAGCATATGTGGCCAGTGTGAAACTCCTGTACAACATGAGAGAATGATTTAAGATTTGTTTTCTTTAAGAAGAAATAAAAAAGAAATTACCTTTATGAAGACATGGGTTTTGACCTGTCTTGACTGTATGTGTCTGACAACCTAGTATTTCCTTGTCATTTTAGTGTGCCAGTAAGGTGAATGGAGGCCATTATGGCACCACAAAGGATTATCCAGATGAGGCTCTTCGCTTTGCTAGAAGCCACCCATTGATGTATAAGTCTATTAGGCCTGTTCATAGAAAGCCAATACTTGTAAAAGCAGATGGAAAATACAAATTAAATCAAATAGTGGTTGACAGAGTTGAAGCAGAGGATGGACCGTACAATGTTGTCTTCATTGGAACAGGTAATATTTTCTTATAAAGTTGTTTTTTTAATATTTTTGTATTAAACAATTGGTTATTAAAACATTAAAAACTACTACTAATTTTTTTTTGGTAGAATTTACCACTGCTGAAAGTAAAAATAGATATTTCCATTTTCTAAGCATCTGTCATATTGTCTTGATTATAGACTGCCTTTGGATATAGGCTAATTAGACTAATAAAGGGATTTCTTTAGTGGTTCATAATAAGATTTGTGAGCAGGTGCTGGTGGGAGTAAAAGAGAGCCCCCATCATGAAAGATAACAGTGCCAGAGCAGGAAAGTCCTCCGCTGTATGGAAAAAGAGTTATGTGTAGCTCACCTTGTAGCAAAAAACATTGGGACTCTCTTCTGTTTCATTCATCAGCCTGACATTTTAATCCTGATTATAGGCCACAGATTTAACCCTTTTAATTTTTTTTTATTTAAAATTTAAGATTTAAAGATTTGTGGTACGGCCCATATGAGAGTGCAGTCTATCAGAAAAATCCAAGTCTAAGAGCATGAAATTGTTTTTATTATTATTGCTCTGTTGCTTTTAGGAGTAAAATTGAAGGGGAAATCTAGCCTAGTAGTTTTTACTTTATACATTAAGCATCATTTTTAGAATTGCTGGTAATATAAAAAAAAAACACACAACTAGTTTGATTGTACGAAATGCTGTACAGAACTTAATAACTCCAAGGTCAACAGTGGCAACCCCCCCAAAAAAACACGATTCTAACATTGTTCTTTGCTAAACCTCTCTGCCTTATCTGTTTGTTACCAACTAAAAGTGCCCCAAGTTTATGATCAACTCCACAAATTAAATTGGCAGAGAAGGGGGCTGGGGGAATATTATCATTAATGACGAAGGAGTGGATATATCTAATACTAGGCAATGTAATATACTTTAATACAATTTAATAATGCAATCTAGTCTACTAACAACTAAATATGTGAAAATCTTGGGGATGCAATCAAAGTAAAAAAAATAGTCTTTAGTATATAAATTAAGCTTTGACACTTGCACCTTAAAATGTGTAATACATTTAACTTAGTAAAGGCTTACTATCTGTTGTTCTTACCTTTATGATTATTAGATAAAGGGACTGTACTGAAAGTTATTACTATTTACAATCAAGACACTGAGACTATGGAAGAGGTTATTCTTGAAGAACTTCAAGTATTTAAGGTAATGCAATATTAGAATTAACGTTTACTTTTGTTTTAAAAAGTGTGTTCATCACGCCAGTGGTGTCGTAAGCAATTCAGCTAGCCAGCTTTGACCCTTAATGGTTTTTATGGCTCCCAGTATCTCCAGAAAGACATGTTCCATCATATCTGTTATTGATATTATGTTTATAATCTGTTATTTATAATAATATATAGTTATTTAATAGCTGACACCCATTTAAGAGGACAATCTTGTGTGTGTATATAAATAAATAAAACATGTCACAAAAAGAAGACATTACCTCTCCTTTTAAGTAGGCTTAGAAGTCTTTCTGTAAAGTTTCTAGCCAGAGAGCAACATATTTTTGTGATTGCCTTCTGGTTATGGTGAAGGTGAAAATGGGAGACATATGTCTAGCAGCCCTAAGGGACGTTTGACTGCAAACAGGCACATCTATTTATTGTAAATTGTAATAGTTATTATTACTATATTATTATAAGAATAGCATTGTGTGTGTTTATCACAAAGATAAATATAAAGGATGAAAATGTTCCTAGGAACTGGTGGATACACTATCGCGATATAGCATCTTCTACTAGTTATTACTGTTTTAGAGGGTTTGGGAATTGATCTCTTTAATTAGCAATTATGTTGTAGTACCAAATATCTGCCAGTATTATAAAGATTTAATGTTTTAATTATTGTGGACAATGTTAACAATGTGTGAATGTTTTGGTTAGTCTTAATGTTATTGTAATAGCGCTACAGAGTCTGCAATTAAGTCTATAAATAAATGTGACATAATATAAATCAGACATGAATCTTTCTTAGTGAACTGAAATAAATGTCACCGCCATCAATTATATTGCCAGCTTGTTTCAAATATTTTCTTATTTTCTTATTGTGTCTTTTTTCCCCCAGGATCCCGTTCCTATTATTTCTATGGAAATATCAACAAAAAGAGTACGTACAATGACAATTTTAGCTTTTAACTAAAATAGTTATGAGTCACATATTTCTGCGATTTACTTTTCAACCTGGCATTCTACTGTATTTTCTGAACTGAAAAAAGGTAGAACTTACGTGCAAATTAAAAAAAATGGGGGTGACCTTGTTTAAACTCAAGAAAAAGGTGTTTTTTTCTTCTTCCAAAAGTTCAAAACTACCCAATAAAGTCCAGAGCTAGATCATAGTTAGCATATTCAGATTCTGGCTGTATTAGTATAGAGGTGAAAATCATGGCATCATAAGTAAACTAAACATTTTAAATATGACATTGGGTTTAGGTATGAAATTAATACTTAATACACAATACAATACAGACATCAGAATTATATAATGTAATTACATATGTAATTATGTAATGTTTTAAGGTTTAAGTAACATGTATACCAAATAATGAGTGTTTGGATTGTGTTAGTATTGTGACTGCATAATAAGGGTTAAGGCAATGAAATTTGGGCCAGGTATATAGAACAGACAATTCAATTATATTGTCCTGAAATTCTTCATTGCTACAGAACCGTGTTGAAATTACCAAGCCATTCATTGAAGCCAACTTAATTAGATGAAGATGTGACTAATGTACCAAATATTCTAAACTGGTCAATATTTAAGAAGAGTAACTAAATGTAGTTAACTATAGCTTGCTGTCCAAAGTGTTCAGTTTATTATTTCATTACAAACTAATCAACTAATATATACTGTATTCCATTGTAAGCCATTTACAATGGTGAGCTAATTTATTTATTTTTTGTACTTAAATAGCAACAACTGTACATTGGATCGGAATTTAGTATTGCTCAAGTAAAAATTCATCATTGTGAGATGTATGGTTCAGCGTGTGCAGATTGCTGCCTGGCTCGAGATCCGTACTGTGCATGGGATGGCATCTCCTGCTCCAGATACTACCCATCTGGGGCCCATAATAAAAGGTAAATAACTTCAAATGATATATATGTTTTAGAAACAACTAATCTTGAGGTCTGCCTCTATATATTTATGTGTATTTGTAATAAACATAGTATAAGTATATTAACAAGGAATATGCATTGCATGTCCAAACAGGCATTTATGGCTTTTAAGACCTCATCTTAATGTAAATGATCTGAAGATGAGACCTCTGAGATCATTGGTCCACTAAAATGTATCACAGACTACTGTATCTTGATCTGGGACCAATAAGTCAACATCCATCATTTCATTTTTGTAAACCTTAAGCAGCAGTCTACAGTTATGCCAATTTAAGTATGTAGATTCTCTTATTAGGGTTTATTCAGTACATGTTGCAGGAAAGCTAAAGCCTCATCATCTTAATTGCGCACCTTAATTAACCCCTTCTTATGTGTGCCTACCCTCTGCTATGTTGTGTACTGTTACTTACAGGAGATGGCGTAGTGTGGAGAAGGGGCAAATGCACTAGTAAGAGGGACACCGCAAAAAAAATTAAAGGGACTTCTCAGCTGTCATGCATTAAAGTGGCGTATGTCCCTTTAACATGACCTGAAAAGAAAATATATAGGTTTCCTTAGGTAAAATGTGAGTTGATTATATAGCTGTCACCTAAAACTAAATATAGCAAAGTTACAAAAATTGTCCCATCCTCCCGCAAGAAGAATGTGCCACGCAAACTTTAATTCACCAGTTTTAAATACAAATCATACCTGAATAATTTGAATTTCTTTAATTTCATTTTAATTTTAATAGGCGATTTAGAAGGCAGGATGTGCGGCATGGGAATGCAGTCCAGCAATGCTTTGGACAACAGTTTAATGGTAAGCAAATTCAAGAAATCTATTTAGCTATTTCCTAAATGAATGCAAACTGCATACTTTACCACAATTTGTCTATAGCTGAAAATAATGAATATGAATTTTCTGCAGACTATAACAGAGTTTATTCTAGTTCATGTATAGTTATAATTAAAATGCATTGTCATATACTGCCAGCTTGATTTTCTCTTTAAAATATGTTTTCCTTATGTTTAAGGTGAAACTCTGGAAAAAACAGAAGAACAAATAGTTTACGGTATTGAACACAACAGTACTCTGTTGGAATGTATGCCACGTTCTTTACAATCTAAGGTTGTCTGGTTTGTACAGAAACCACATGAAACAAGAAAAGAGGAGGTAAGACAACTTTAAATACAGTTAGAGAATTATAATACAAGTTCTCCCACCTTTGGAAATATTGAAAGAAAAGTAATTCCTGCATATATTAATGCAGACAATGCCATCTTAATAAGGACTGCTCCACATTCAAACTACAGACTATCCTCGAAGCATTCCTCTCCATTACCACCTAAACTATCTTTCCCTTTCCAAACAATCCACTGCACCTACTTGGTGTTATATTATCATATTATTGTCATGTTGGACAGGAAAATCCCCTTGTTTAATGTAACAATTCCCACAGATGTCATTTGCTTGTAATAGTATGATGATTTTTTTTTTTTTTTAGATTAAAACAGATGAAAGAGTTATCAAAACAGATTATGGCCTTCTGTTTCTAAAGTTACATCGTGCAGATGCTGGGGTCTACTTTTGCCAAACTGTTGAGAACACTTTTGTGCATACCATTCGAAAAATCAGCCTTGAGATTGTTGAAGAAGATCGTGTAGATGAAATGTTTCACAAAGAGGAAGAGGAGGAAACAGTTCAGAAGATGCCTTGTCCAGCGCAAACCAACATCCCTCAGGTTTCTAAATCTTGGTACAAGGAATTTCTGCAACTTATTGGATACAGTAATTTCCAGAAGGTAGAGGAATATTGTGAACGAGTGTGGTGTACAGATAAAAGAAGAAAAAGACTGAAATTGTCACCAAATAAATGGAAATATGGAAACCCACAGGAACGGAAAGCAAGAGTGAAGTCTGAACATTATAGAATGCCAAGACATATATCTGGACCATGAACGGATCCTGTTCTGCTTTATACAAAGATTTTGTTTATTTTCATATTGGTATAAAAAAAAAGACTAGAAATGCTATATTTGTAGTGAACTTTCCTTCTATTCTGAAACATTTGACTGATCTGGCATTATGTAAATATTTATATATATATGTTCTTGTTATGGTTTAAAAATGTTTACTTGTATACAGTATATGTGTATTTTTGAAAGTTTTCTAAATGATTCCAATGTTCTTCCTTTTTTTAATTTATCTTTGGCTTTTTAGTCTAAAATTACAGAACTAAGTTTCATACAACAAAAAAACAGTATTCTTAGATTTGTTTAAAGAGGGTATTACGGTAATATTGCCCAATTAGATGTGGATATGTCACTTTTTTGGCATTAGGGCTACATATCAAAAACAAACTTTGTATAATATGAAGCACATTCTTTGA
The DNA here is from genome assembly GCF_027358695.1 of Spea bombifrons. Classification (NCBI taxonomy): domain Eukaryota; kingdom Metazoa; phylum Chordata; class Amphibia; order Anura; family Pelobatidae; genus Spea; species Spea bombifrons. The sequence goes on along the minus strand of NC_071090.1, from coordinate 63,816,581 downwards.
CAAAATAATTGATTTCCAATGCTGCAAACGTTAAATCATTTATTAGAATGTCACTGTAGTTTTCTCTTTAAATAAGCAATTATTTCCATAAAATTGTATATTGTTATAATGTACGGTCAAATTATTTTGTCCTTTATATATAAATTTACTAAGTAGTCACAGATGTTTACTTACTTAGTAATAAAGGTCTGCAAGACATCTTAAAAAGTGTGTCATTTTTAACATTTGCCATAGGTGTTGTTTGATTATGTTTTTGATGTGCAAATATCCTTGGAAGGAACTCTAAAGTAAATTTCAAATTGTGAAGGCTTAAGCCATTTTAAAACATGAGAAAAACATGATTGCAGTTGAAAGGCAAATATAGATGTTGCCTATGGATGTGTTACCAATTTAAACATTATTAAAACTGAATTAGATGTTCTCTGTGTCATAATAATAAACATTATTTTAAGTAATTTAAATTATTGTGTGAGAATAATTACTAGTTTAATTTATTGCTGTATTTATCTATATATACATACACTATATGGACAAAAGGAAGATACTCAGAGGAGTGACCAAAAGGGACATTGACACCCCCAGTCAGAACAAAGCTACATACATATATATGTTATACGGGCAAAAGTATTGGGACACCTGACCATTACACCAACATGGTGACATTGCATTCCAGATACATATTAATATGAAGCCCCCACCCAAGCAAGGTCCATAAAGACATAGTTGGATGAGTTTGGTGTAGAAGAACCTGACTGGCCCACAGAACACTGACCTCAACCCATTGAACACCTTTTGGATGAACAAGAACGTTGATTGTGAGCCAGGCCTTCTCCTCACAAATGCTCAAAGTGCCAGACCTCACAAATGCTCTACTGGATGCAAAAATTTCCACAGAAACACCCCGAAATCCTGTGGAATTTATTCCCAGAGGAGTGGAATCTGTTATAGCTGTAAAGGGGCGGCAACTACATATTAATCTCTATGTATTTAGAATGCAATGTCATAAAAGTCCCTGTTGGTGTAATGGTCAGGTGTCCCAATACTTTTGTATACATACACACACACACACACACACACACATGTAGCTTTGTTCTGACTAGGGGTGTCAGCATTCCTATCAATCACTGCCCTATCTTCTGGCCTCCTGCAGTAAGATCCTGAGCCTCAGCTGTGAGAGAGTTGAGGTACATGACGATGCCTCCACCTGGCTGAGTATCCTATGTATGGATTAGCTTCCCAGACAGGAACATAATACATAACTTCAATATACAACAGTAGCAGTAAAATAGCATAACATGTATTAAAAAATAAATGTAAATAATCGGGGAATAATAATACCATGGCTAACTGAACAAATCAGAATCGGGCTAACCGGGCCCAGCACCCCTGAGTACCCACGTTCAGGCTTCATCCTAATGGCCGATGGACACCAGCTGATGCACTGAACCATTGAGGCACGTTCTTGAAGTCTGCAAGAATAAAAACATGGTCATTCATACCACGGCTAGCAATGTGAGCCATGAGAAGGTCTGTGTACACTTTATTAATGTGAACAGTATATAGAATCCCCTATAAACATGACAGGGGAGATGGTACTCCCTGCTACTCTGAAGTATTCAGTTACACAGACAAAATAAGATCGCCAAGCGTTTTCAGCCACGTGCTATATCTGGATCTTGCTTCATAAATCTCTCATTGGATGAGGATGCAGCTTGCAGCACACATGATGAATCAGTCTCTGGATTTAACCACCTCCACAGATTACATTGGGTCAACAAAAAAGAGTTCTGGACTGTACCTCTCAGCTTACTGAAACTTGATCCTTCCCACTTTAGAGCTGGCTTAATCCACCAAGCGTCCCTCCTACAGCTATTGGCAGCCACATGACTGCAATAAGGACTTACAGTATATTTCATCTGTGTTGTGTTTTGCTTTTAAAAATGCCAAGCATAGGAAGTATTAGCTGCAATCCCCTACATAATCATTATTACATTATTTTATTTTTGTTTTTATTAAAAACATATCATGGACCCCTGCTTAACAAATGATTCACTATTTCATATTATGTAATTTGTATGTTTAACTGTAAAATTACTCTGACATACTAGTGTAATTAGACCATGGCAGAGAGTCTACACATTTTGTGCCAACTATTACCACTGTATTGTTTATTAAGTTTATTAAATCTGCATGATGACCAATGCCGGTGTTTCTTTAAACAATCATATACTCTCTTCACAAGACTTGAAAGTAGCTGAGTCAAGAAAAACAACAAATTCAGCTGCATCCCAAGGATGTCCTGGTTTCTATTTAAAAGTTCAAAACATAATGCATTCTGTCATCTGTGAAAGCACAGAACATCACTGAAGCAGGATAACTTACTGTTGCCTATAAATACAAGATCCATTTTTAAAAGCCTTGCTTAGTTTTTCAAGTGACTGCACATTCCCTACATCTGAATCGAGCTACTTACAATTTAGGTTGCCCTTCATAATAAGTACATACTTTAACCTTTTGAATGCTCAAGAGGTAAGCTAAAACATATATTACACCTCCTAAAACTTAAAGGTTTAATATGACACTTGATATAATGGTGGCCAGATACTGATTTTCTCAAGTAAAAAATATAATTATGTGAATCAACTTATTGTTACAACTGCTTGTGCGGCCAGTCTTGTTTTTTTAGATTGCACCGCCTGTTGGAAACAGTCCAAAAGTCTAGGTAACCAATTTAAAGTGCCAGACCAACACTTTTTGCCAATCCATTGTTGGTTCTAACCAATTTGGATGTACACGGTATATTTTTGTATATTCCTGGTCTATACATGCCTTCAAAGTGTTGTATTTCTCTTGGTTCTTAAAAACTATATCTATAAAGGCTTTTTGATTCATGATTTGTCATAAAGTGCGGATCAAAAGGGAATAATTCATATTTCTGACACTGGTATAAGACTTTATAGTTTATGGGCTACCTCTATAATACAATCAATGTGCTTATTATATTTTCACATGTCTTTAACCTTTTTTTTTGGAGAAGCTGATAAATAGAAACAGTAAGGATATGTAAAATATTTATAATTCTTACATTATACTTTAATTAAGTATACTTACATTATTCATTTTCTGTTTAGCATTTACAAATTATATTTCATGGTATTGTTTATTTTCTTCAATTCATACACATCTAAAAAAAAAAATTATATAAATATGAATGTTAAGATAATACTGACAATAGAAAATGCTCACTATTTTTAATGTTTGTATGTTGTTTCCTTTCATGGAATAAGAATGAACGGAAATGATATGAGCTCTGTTAAAAGGCTTAAAACTTCTGAATTGATATTGATTCTGGACAGGAATCAAATGCGCTTAACCTCAGCAGTTTACAGCTAATAAATGATATCAAAAGATATGTACAATCTTGTTACAGCAGGGCACAGCTGTATCTTTTGTTCATTCCGAATGCAATTAAAAATAAATGTTAGGCTAGATACATCTCTGGTTATGATTAGATGCATGCAGAACGCAGATAGTATGGTTTTTAAATTAAGCCCTACACATCCATCCAAGGGGTAGAAGTCCCTCTGCCACAAAACTGAAGGACAGAATGGCCTCTAGAACCTTTTTGGGTTTCCTTCAAATAATATATTTGTTTTAGCTTTGTTTGAAACACGGTATATTTTATTTTACTACATGTTTTTTTCGGCATTGATACATAAATGTTTTCAGACCTTACTGTGACTGTGGTTCAAATGCATTTCACCACGATAGAAGCAAACACATTTAAATCCCATTTATTTCAAATCTTTAACAAAGTAAGCAAATAGCTTTCAAAAGCCAAGATTAATGCTATGCATAGAAATCAGCTGTACAATAAAGAGAATGCTATAGAATTGTAAGAAACACAATATGCACAAAATAAAATTATATATATATATTGTAACAAGGTGTGGGGTGTTGTTGTGGAAGGGGTATACATTCCCCCTCGATTTTGCAGGGTTTTATATGACATATAGGGCAGGCTGGTGCTCCGCCCCGCAGTTTACATGCACCTGGACTGACCCAGGATCCAGGCCAGGAGTTTAAGCTGACTCCAATGCACTGGTCAGCTGCAAGTAATGAGCTGCACTGGCTGCAATATAACCTGACCTGTTGGACAGAGGGAGGAAGAGAGAGTTTGTTTGGAAGCAGCAGGGCTTGCTTTGCACAAGAGAGACCAGGTTGGTGGGATTACGTTTTGTTTAGTTTTAGACCCTGAGTGGTGAGGGAGTTATATGTTAGTAAGCACTCAGACGAGCTAGGCTTTTGTTTGTAGGGAATTCATGTACTATGAAATTCTGTATATAGCTGCATACGTGGACTACAAATAAATCGTGGTTGATTACCTAACTGAGATGTGGCGTTAATACCCCAGAGGACCGTGCTGTTTGGTACCCTGTGTGGGTGCAGGATCACACTATATATATATATATATATATATATATATATATATATATATATATATATATATATATATATATATATATATATAATTTTTTCCTGTTTTTATCATGTGAGGATCAAAAATTGATGAGAAAAAAAAAAAAAAAAAAAAACAGAACTCGATTGTCTACTGTGACTCGGGGAAAGTGCCTGGTGAGCAGATCCCAAATAGCAGCTCCCACTTACATTTATTGCCACATCCAATTTATTAGTGTAGGGCTGCCACCTGGCCTGCTAAGACTGGTCTTAAAGTGCCAGAGCCTATTTTAAATGCCAATCAGGCCATGGTGTACACATATTTTACTTCAATATCATCAACAAAATACAGCGCAGAACTGACTGTAGACAAACTCTGATATTGTAAAGGCAATAAAATTAGTAAAAATTGCAGAGATATCAAAGTTGCAGTAATTATATTACTCAATGTCCATTTACTAATCAAGTGTTTCAAATACTGAGGCATCAGTAGCATAGCTCTGAAATAAGGCTAATTTAAGAATGCTTGGAAAGTCCTTCCATTTGAAGTCAGTCCCATCATAGCAGTTAAAACTGCAAAACTGTGCTACCACAATATACTTTTCAAGACAAAAAGTGACTGTATTGTGTGTGTATACTATATATAACTAATCACATATACCTAGATACAACTTCCCAAGTGTTTGTGTGTGTGGGGGGGTGCATTGTACATACATTAAGATGATAAAATAATTATCTAGAATTTGTAAAATTATAAACTATAAAATATTAAACATGCCTGTAAGTATAATAACAAATTGTAGTTGGGGTTTAGGTTCTTCAGTGGTATATTTTGTATATGTTTCTGTGTGTATCTATTACTATTATTTCTGTTTGTAGAAAGAACAGGTTGATTCATTCTAATACATTTTAAACCAAGGGGAACTATTTAATATTATTTCAAATGAAAAATGATAATGCCTTTCACCAAGTCCACTAACTTTAAAAATGCTCCCATGAACCATGCCTGTGCCTATCCTTGCCTATCACTCACTTCTTACCATTCTATATTAATGTATTTTAATTTAATCAGCAGAGGAGAAATGCACTTTGCCTTTCAGCAAAGTCTAGAAGCTTCATGCTATCTATGCCCACTAATGCACTAACTACATTTTATACGTGGATTGATTTTCTTTTTCTTTTTTTCTCAGCATTTTCTTTTATCAGCTCAGTCTCATGGTCAACCGAAAGTAAAGCACATTATAGTAATTCACTCACTGCAAGAGCTGTCAGGGTGTCGACACAAAGGAAACACCATGAACGCTTTTATATTGTAAACCAAATGATTGTTATTAGAATGTTTTTAAGATATTTTTCACGTAACTTTTGTTCCCATTTTCATAGAAATGGTGGAAAAGCACGATTTGAAAAGTATAGAGAGTGTTCTTCTACATGTCTTAAATTAAGTCCATTGACCACATGCTGTAAACAACAATGCTATAAAGCCACAAAGCAGTCCATTTTCCATGCAGGGTCCACCATGTATTGACCCAGCGAATATATGACAAATTAGAGTGCCCCCAGTCTTTACGCCTTTCCCCATATATCCTCAACATGTTATGTTAATCTTGAAATGCATTAGTTCAAACCTGACAACGGAAGTGGTTGCAGTAGTGAAAGCTACTGTCTGTTATTAACAAATAAATCTGAGCACCAACAGATGCAATATGGACACTTATAAATATAACCCAATGAAGGTATGTAAAACATCACTCATAAAAATAAATATATCAGAGAAACAATAAAACCCACTAAGGCTGTTGAGGTACAAATCCTATTTATTGATTACACATTAAATCACACTGTCTCAAAATTTCAAATTTTAATACAATGAAGGTTGATAATGGCTTGATTAATAATTGTTAACCCAGTATTGTGTTAATACATTTCCTTACATTGGTAAATTAAAAATGTGTATCTAATATTTTAAATGTATAATGTTGTTACATATGCTTTAAAAATTCCAGAAGTTGCCCGGTTTCCCAAAGACTGCTGATAAAGAGATCTAGAAATAAGAAGACTGGAGTCGAGACGAGAGGAAAAGGTTGCAAGCATGACCATTTACCGTATATATCCTATGGATGATATTTCTCCATCATTTTCAAGTCTTGTATTTTCAACAAAATAAAAATGTTTTTCAAGGCTAAATTGGTATCAAAGTGGTGGGGCCTGATTGTTAGTGCTTGCTTGCTTGCATTGCAAACAAAATAACAGTTATCTTAGGTCATTCATTTATTTACCCAGAGACAACATTACAGATAATCTGGACTTTACTGTTTGACATTTTTCTTTATTTGTATTTCTCATATTGCTGAGAAGTGCAAGGAATGAGAACTTCATCTTATTAAGTCATTGCAAGTTTTTTGAATGCAGCTCTATACCATTTTAGATAGGAAGCTTACATTTCACAGTTAATAAAGTTATTTAAAATCAATATTGTTTTCTAAAATGGCTCCAAATATATGTGTACTTCCTAATCAATAAGAGCATGCAAACTATTTTTAACCTATTTGTTTCACTTATTATAAAAATAGACATATCATAAATATTACCATAAATGAGACCATAAAATATAATAATATATAATGATCTGAGAACAGGGCAGCTCTAATTTTTATGGCCCGTAGCCAATCTATGTAGAGGGCCACTATCTCTAATACAAGTGATGAAAAGATACATATTCTTAAACCTATGCAGACAATACATATGATCACAAGTTTGTTAAACAAATGTATGGATATTCATTTAAGTGGAATCTGTTTTAGGCCTCATAGTCCCACTCAAGTGGTCCTTTGGGTCCTGTTAGTGTGGCCTTTTTCTGAAAAATAGAGTAGAGTAATAAATGTAAAGTGTAATGTAAGCTAAAAAGGAAAATTATATTAAATTATCGTTTGAAAATGCTTAAACCTCACAAACATCCACCATATAGGGCAGATAATTTATTTTTGTAACAATTAGTTCCATGTGGATTTTTGTGGTTCTGTAAAATCAATACTCCAAAAAATATTTAGCTGCCCATACCAGGGATTGATGTTTTACTGTAATCTCTGGTACTACAATAAATTCAAAACTGGATTCAGGCCAGGACCTTGACTTACCCATTCAAGAACATTAATTTTATTTGTAGTTTGCCTGCATTTAAGACATACCAGTAAATAATGCTAACATATAACTGAGGCAATATTAGGCAGATATTAAATCTTTATTGCATATGGTAACCTAAAGTCCAAAATCTCAAATTAAACCATGTCACTTATATTTCTAATATGGAAGAGAAACTTCAACTTTAACCACAATTAAAACCTTTTATTGGACCATTGTATTTCAAGAAGGTCCTGAAAGATTACCCGAAGCTTTATATGTTGTAATATTATATGTCAATATTTTCCATTACCTTGATATACTTTATGTTGTTTTTTTATATTATATATTTTGTACATATGGAATGTATGCAGTCAGGGCCAGCCCCACACCAAATGGCACCTAGACTTTTTTTTCATTTTAGATGGCTTCATATTTATGCACTATTATTATTATTATTATTATTATTATTATTTTGTGTTCTGCTTTTCCTTGCTTTTTTAATCTAAACGTTATTGTGACTTTTAGGGTTTTAGTGCACTAAATACCCAGCAAGCATTCTGTGTGCTTAGACTTTAGCAACATCAGAAGAGGAAAAAAGGACACAGGGATTGGGGTAAAGGCTCAGTAAATACTGTCACCATCTTGGACCTATGAAAATTATGCCATTGCCAGGTACACATCTGATACAGGAGCCCAAGGCTGCTGCCTGTAATGCCTGATGTCAAGACTGGCCCTGCATGCAGCATGCACAAATTAAGACACCACATCATGAATAGAGTTTATTAAGATGGCCTTTGTATCTTACATCGATATTTCAAAATAAATATTAATAGTAAATTATATTTAAAAATCACAAAAACACATACTCCATCCACAAACCATAGTGGCGGACTTTTGTGGGGGATCAGTCGTTTGTCGTCAGTAAAGAGCTTCCACTGACATATATACTGTATTTGCTTGATTATAACACAAGGTTTTTTTCAGAGCAAATGCTCTGAAAAATAACAATCGTGTTATATTCGAGGTCTGACTACAAGACTAAGATCCAGATCCCCCGCAGCGCTGGCATCACATCGCCTTACGGTGATCATTCATAGAAGCCCCGGCGGAATTGCCGGCAGCAGCGAAGGTTGCTCCACCAGCTGCCCCATTAGACACCAAGGAATCTGAAGCACGTGGGGACAAGTATAGGGAAGCACTGGTAAGTCGGGGAGGGTAAGAGTGGTATGGGGGGTATAAGGGCTTTCTGGAGGCAGAGTGGCATATATGGGCTTAAAAGGAGTATCAGGGAGGCAGAGTGGCATACAGGAGGTTAAAAGGAATATCAGGAAGGCAGTGTGGCATATAGGGGTGTATAAGGCATATCTGGGTGGCAGAGTGGAATATAAGCAATGTTCCCTCTAATTTTTCTTAGGTGGTGTGCGCAGACAATTTCTCCCAGAGCCAAAATTTTGTGCGCACAATATGCTTCTGCAAATGTTAAATTTAAATTGTTATTCTATATTTTTGGTACAGCTCGCTCATGGTTAATAACACTACATTATAGTGTGATAATGTAGTATTAGTTATAAAACAGCATAAGTAAATTATAAGCAAATCAAGAGCGGAGGCTCCAGGCCGCATAAAGGATAAAAAAAAATTGGGAAAAACTGTTGTGCGCAGGGGCAATACCTGAGTATTTTGGCACCTGGGGCAGATCCTGTATGTGGGACACACACACTCTTTAAAACTGCATAGCTTCTATCGTTAGGCAAACATTGACAGGGGTACAGCATAACTTTTCATTATTTACTAAGGCAGACATTGACGGTGGTACAACATAACACCTATCACTATATACTGAAGCAGACATTGACCGTGTTACGGCATAACTGCTATCATTATATACTGAGGCAAACATTGACGGTGGTACAACATAACTGCTATCATTATATACTAAGGCAAACATTGACGGTGGAATCCGTAGGAATTGTACAAGAGACCAGGATTTCCTAGAACAAAGCAATCACCTCCTCAATAAATTCAGTGAAAAAAAGTACCCAAATGATCTTCTTGTCAATAGCCTAGAGGCTGTCCACAAGATCAAAAGGGATGATCTTGTGCATAATAACAAACAGAGAAATAGAGGAGACTTTGACTTTTCCTTCATCACCCAATTTAGTGACCAGGCCCCGTATATTAGAAAAGCCATCAATAAATGTTGGCCCATATTGTTAGAAGATACCGTTTTAGGTAAACATCTCCCTCACAAACCCAAAATCATCTACAAAAAGCTAGCTAATTTAAAAACGCTATTGGCCCCGAGTGCCCTTCCACCCTTAGAAAAAACCGATAATCACTTCCTTGCCAAAAAACCTCCAGGCTTTTATCGGTGCGGCAGATGTAAGGTCTGTAAAACTTGTCATACACAACCTAGAAGAATAACAACATTCACTTGCACAAACACGGGGAAAGAATATGTTATAAGAAACTTTATACATTGTAACACTAAGAATGTTATATACTTGTTACAATGTTCCTGTGGAATACAATACATTGGTAGAACCACCAGAGAACTTAAGGTTAGGGCCCTTGAGCATTTAGGAGGGATTCGCAATAACAACATTCAACACAGTGTCCCTAGACACTGTAACACATGCAATTCCTTCTCACTACCTGAATTTAAAATTATAGGGATCGACTCAGTAACACCACACTGGAGAGGGGGTAACACCACCTCTACACTAACAAAAAAAGAAACACAATGGATCTTCAATTTTCAGACATACAAAAAAGATGGCCTGAATACAGATCTTGATATCATTACTTTCATATAAGTTTATTTTTATTTTCATATAATTTTATTTTATTTTTTAACCCACATAATATCATTTTTATAGTACATATCCTTTGTAATCTTTATCATAATACATATGTAAGTCTATTTATAATTTTTGTTATCATCATTTTTCGATCATACTTTTTGGTTTAATTATTCTAAAGGGACTCTATATCTATATCCAATATGTGCATACTCACCTCATTGGTCCCTCTATATAGTATGCCATGAGATACTCTAGTGACACTTTCCTTATATAGGAACGCTATATCTCTCTTATATTCCTATCTAGAATCTATCTATCTAATACCTCAATTGTCTAACATATTTTATATCTCATTTTCACCATACTCCTCTTACTAGTTAGACTTTACCATATTCTGTTGTATATACCTCACATTTCATTTTCCATCATACATCCTCCGTTTACTTTACTGTGACACATAACATTTTTAAACATTCACCGTGAATAATCCTTTATTTTTGATCCGTTCATCTTCTTTTATATGAGCTTGGGATCATTCCCACAGCTCATAGAATTATGTAGCATAAAATCCGACACCCTCTGAAGCGGAGATCGGACCATATTCACAATGAGGAGACAGAGCTGACGTGTTCCTGCAGTATCGACGCATCATCCACATCATATCGGAAGACACCTCCCCCAGACGTATCAGAACCCAGACAAGGATGACGTCTCTCCGGATACATCCATATGCAGACAAGAACCACGCCCCTTTAGAAAGAAAAAGATATAGAAGCTACGTCCGTTGCCAGGAGACGACGCGGGAAACGACGCAGGAACGTAATGACGTTTCTCCCGACATGCACCGGCACGCAGACATCTTTAGAGGATATTTAAAGCGGACCTTCAACACTTATTTTTTATACACCACGATTACGGATTACTGCGGATTGTACCGATCTTTAACTTCATTTCTCCTGAGGAAGCCGTAAAAACGGCGAAACGCGTTGAGATATTGAGGACTTCATCTGCATTTCCACTTCGCTGGACTTTTTCAAACTAACGATTTGACCTGTTTGAACTCAACCATTTTGTAAGTGTTTCCATACTTGCGCACTTAACATTCAGTGAGATACTACACCATATGGTTGTTTTCCTTTGCTTTTATATCTATAGAGCTTTTTAAAGAATAAAGAACATTTTTCGACTTTTAAAGAGCTGCTTGTGCTGGCACTGTTTGTGAGTGGAATTTATACTTCTACAAATATCCCAGTTTTGTTACTTTATCACACTATTATAAGCATTCTCTCTTCCCATGTATATATGCGCCCCGATTTCCATTGGTTTTCAAACATTGACGGTGGTACAGCATAACTGCTAACATTATATAGTGAGGCAAACATTGAGGGTGGTACAGCATAACTGCTATCATTATATACGGAGGCAATATATATAGATATAGATATATATATATGCACCAAAATGAAAATTCTGGACCTTAAAATTTAGCATTGACTTGACTGAAACCGAAAATGACCCCCCACACACACCTTTAAAAACAAAAAAAACACTTTTATTAAAAGTAACACACCAGAATTAGACAAAAAATCAATAACAATATATATATATATATATATATATATATATATATATATCGTATTTGCTCGATTATAAGACGACCCTGATTATAAGACGACCCCCCAAAATCAAAATATTAATTTAGGAAAAAAACAAAAAGCCTGAATATAAGACTAGCCTATAGGAAAAAAGTTTTACTAGTAAATATTAATTCATGTAAACTAATTTTCAATTTAATAAAAGCTATGATTGAGAAAAATATATTTTTTATTTCCTTTTATTTGCCAACCTGCCCCCCCCAGTTATGCACATCTGCCCCCAGGCTTGCCACTCTGCCCCCAGAAATGCCTTATACCCCCCTATTTGCCACTCTGCCCCATGATGTGCCTTTTAACCCTCTATATGCCACTCTGCCTCCAGAAATGTCTTATACCCTCCTAAATGCCACTGTGCCCCATGATATGCCTTTTAACCCCTATATGCCCCTCTACCCCATGATATGCCTTATACCCCTATATCACACTCTGGCATATAGGGGGTTAAAAGGCATATCATGGGGCAGAGGGGCATATAGGGGGTTAAAAGGCATATCAGAAATGTCTTATACCCTCCTATATGCCACTGTGCCCCATGATATGCCTTTTAACCCCCTATATGCCCCTCTGCCCCATGATATGCCTTATACCCCTATATGCCACTCTGGCATATAGGGGGTTAAAAGGCCTTTCATGGGGCTGAGTGGCATATAGGGGGTTAAAATGCATTTCTGGAGATATATATATATAATGCTTACAGCAATCACACTCCTATCAAGCCAAGGCAGCCAGTACATGCTGGAACCTGGGGATGTTAGAAGTGTGATTACAGCCTCCCTATGCCATGCTACCACCCCCACCCCCCTTACACATCCATGCTATCACACACACACACACACATTCACAAACATTTAAATAATCATTCATTCCATTAATCACACATACACACACACGCTTAAACCCCCCACCCCCTTACCTGAACTGCAGATCTCCCACTCGCAAACTTCTGCAGGGGCCCGGCTGTGCGAGCAACTTCTCTGGCCCCGCCCCCAGAGGAAGGAGGGGGGAGGTAGAGTTATGTGAGGACTGTGCTAGCTTCCTGTTTCCTGCTGCTAATAGCAGAGACGCGGCTCGCGATCAAAGCCCGGTAAGCAGCACGGCCGAAGCAGAATGAGGTCTGATTAGAAGACGACCTCGATTATAAGACGAGGGGTATTTTTCAGAGCATTTGCTCTGGAAAAAACCTTGTCTTATAATCGAGCAAATACGGTATATATATATATATATATATAATAAACAGCAATCACACTCCTATCATGTCCAGGTTCTAGCATGTACTGCTTGCTTGGGCATGATAGGAGTGGGATTGCTGTTAGCAATCATATATATATTAATATTGCTATCGAATTTTTCTGTCCAATTTTGGTGTGTTACTTACTTTTAAGAAAGGTGTGGTTAACACACCAACATTGAACAAAAAATATAATTGCTAACAGCAATCTCACTCCTATCATGCTCAGGCAGCCAGTACATGCTGGAACCTGAGCATGATAGGAATATGATGACAGCCTCCCTATGCCATGCTATCCCCCACACATTTACACATCCATGTTATCACACACACTCATTCACAAACATTCTGTTTAAACTACAGTATAACACCCATCACTCTCACACACTTACTAATTCTCTATCACAGAATGTTTCCCTACCTTTTATCTGTCACTGTCACTTTTCCTCCTCTTCGTTATTCCTCTTCTGTCTCCTCTCCTTCCAGTGCAGTGGAGGTGGTGGGCGTGGCTTCAGTGCTGTGTGCCGGTATATGACATCAAATCCCGACGCACAGCATCAGTTGCCGCGCGAATCTGCATTAACAGACCTCCTGCTCCCTTGAGATTTTTTTTAAGATGGTTAGAGTGAGATCCTTGATCTCCCTCTAACCGAGCCTGCACCTCTAGCGGCGGACATTAATGTCCGTCTCTGGAGGGGTGACATGCACACAGCCAGTAGCGGACCACCCCCCCCCCCATTCGGTACGCTACTGGTTGTGCGCACAATTTTTGTTCGTGTGCGCTCCCTCTTAAAGCTATGTGCGTGCGCACAAGCGCACAGCTTAGAGGGAACAATGAATATAAGGGGGGGTTAAAAGGCATAACTGGGAGGCAGAGTGGCATATAGGGGTAAAAGGCATATCTGGGGCAGAGTGGCAAATAGGGGGTCAAGAGGCATATCTGGGAGGCAGAGTGGCATATAGGGGGTATAAGGCATTTCTGGGGGGCAGAGTGGCATATAAGGGGGTATAAGGCATATCTGGGATGTGCATTACTGGGGCACCTCGTTCGGTACGCTACTGGTTGTGTGCACAATTTTTGTTCATGTGCTCTCCCTCTTCAAGCTATGTGCGCGCGCGCAGCTTAGAGGGAAAACTGAATATAAGGGGGGTTAAAAGGCATATCTGGGAGGCAGAGTGGCATATAGGGGTAAAAGGCCTATCTGGGAGGCAGAGTGGCAAATAGGGGGTCAAGAGGCATATCTGGGAGGCAGATTGGCATATATGGGGTATAAGGCATATCTGGGGGGGCAGAGTGGCATATAAGGGGGTATAAGGCATATCTGGGGGGCAGATGTGCATTACTGGGGCAGATTTTCAAATAATAGGAAATAAAAACAAAAAATTCATTTTTCTCAATCATAGTTTTTATTAAATATGAAAATAGTTTACATGTGTATTAATATTTACTAATAAAACTTTAATATTCAAATTTTGGCGGTCATCTAATAATTGAGCAAATGCGGTATATCCCATTCATTGTTCGCAGCAGAGGCACATGGACTGAGGTGTTTATGATACTGCATCAAGACATGCTCCCTGTATCTCTAACAACGAGCTGCAAGCAGGAGAAAGGAAATCTGTGCAGGCAGAGGACTGGTCATTGCTACACCAATTTCAACAACTATTGTTACCCCACCAACTAGTATTTCTAGTAAGAATGCAAATTTATCACAAATCCAATAACACTGCTAAGTTTATAGCCAAGCTCATTTCCATGGCTACAAGATCAAAATTAATCTAATAAAGGGCATTTTCTGAAAACAAAGCAAGAACTCAGAGGATACCCTGTGAAAAGTATTCAAAAAAAACACAGGCATAAATGTTGAGGTTTCGTCACACTATCTGGACACTTAGTGCTTAGCCTGCCAATACGTAAAAGTACCCCAATGTTTGTTGAGTTAAATTTTCATTGCTATATTGCTTACCAAGGAGCTGAATCAGGGGCACTGCTTTGCATTTTCAAATGCAATTGAAAGCCTTTTCTGGACACCATTGGTGAGGCACTTATGCGGCAGGTGGGGCTGCTCAACCAATCAAAGGGGTTGTTGACAGAAGAGGACCCACCCCAGTGAGCTTCTGCTACAGGAAGAACTTGGCTGACCTTGTATAATATGTAGTTGAATCATCAAGATTTCTTCAGTCTTCTTACAAATTCTATTATTCAGTATACAGTGCCAGCTCAGCCTTTGATGCTGGTTAAACCTGTCGGTATTCCCTTTTTGATAATGGTTAGTGAAGCAAGAGAGTTAAAACCCTAAAGAGCAGAATACGTGTGTCCATTCCTGCTTCTACGGTGCTGGAGGGATGCTTGCAACTTAAGTAGAACCTCTACAGCACAATAAAAGGGCTGTAATATGACATGAAAGGAAAAGAGACATGGTACGCCTCCAAATAACAACACACATATCCTCTGACATCATCTCAGCCCTTTGATCCTTTTATATTTAGGATAGACTGCAGACGAGATAGTCAAGACAGTGGGATGCCAAGTAGAAGAGTGTTGCAATAGTCAAGGAGAGAGCTGTATCTCAAATGCCTGTAAAAGAAAGTGAGTCAAGAAAGGGGTGGTGATCAACACAAAAGCAGCTGAGAGATCAAGGAGCATTAGAAGGAAGAAGTGTCATTTTTCTTTGGCAGAGAGCAAGTAATTGGAGACTTTGGTTGGAGTTGTTTCAGTAGAGTGGAGGGGTTTGAAACCAGACTGTAGAGGGTCAAGGAGGAAATTAGAGAGGAAGGCGATTGTACACAATCCGTTCAAGCAACTTAGAGGTAAAAGGAAGCAGAGAGATAGGGCAGTTGTTAGTCAGACAAATGGGATTTAAGGAAGGATTTTTTTAGGATGGGTGTGATTACCGCATGCTTGAAGGCTGTTGGTACAGTTCCAGATGACAGAGAACGATCAAATAAAACATTTTTTGCAAAATTTAAAAAAATGCTTAGCACTGAAAAGGTTAACACCTGAACATTGAAATACACTTCACATCAAGCTGACTACAATTCCTTGTGAGTAGTACACCCCATTAATTTTGCCATTCACTTTCTATTACAGTTTTTATTTGGCAGGGATGCAATGTTTTATAGCTAACTTCTAAAAGGAGGATTTAGGATGTTCCAGGGATCTCTTACTTTGATATAAATCAATAGTCTTGATTTAATTCAATAACCTTTGTAATATGCTCACTGTTATAGTCTATTGCACTTAGGTTTTGATGAGAAAAGAACATTGAATATGTTGAGCTACCAACTGATATAGTCAAGGTATGTGAAGATTTTTTTTTTAAATATCAATGTTATGTTATTTCAATTTCAATTGCTTGAAATCTTTGTAGAAAACTATCATTGCCTTGTTTTAGTAAAATTCTATCATAATAATATGTATTCTTTTTCTGCCCAAACTTGTTGGTCAGCAAGCTATGATTGTGGTGTACACCAATATAAAATGTAATGTAATATAAGGTGATGCAATATAATGCACTAAATGTACTAACTCCATTAACTATGATGTTTGGTGATATATGACCATGGTGATAGTCAAGGAAATTAGGAAATAATATCTCTGTTGCTATAAGAGGAGTTATTCACTAATGTGGGAGTTGAGAGGAGAGTTTCCGCACACCGTCACTATACATTATAAAGGGCCAACTTTAAGGAGAGCTTAGTAGGCCCTGTATAATACATATTTCAATCATTTAAATTTCATGAAATTCACCTCACTGGCGGGGCTACTTTAACCCTCAGAATTGTTTATCTTTTTTTGCTAACAACAATACTGTAGTTCACATAGTATATTGATTTTGTAACTTGATCAGTGAATCTTCACTTTTACTCAACTGTGTTTATATACAGGCGTACCCTGTTATAAAGAGTAAGGACATAGTTACAGCTCTCCTGTTCCCCTGTTTACATACCTTTGCTTCGTAACAACAGACATTTTTCCCGCTTTTTTGAGTGTTTCAGTACAGTAAATGCATTGATAAGTGATGAAAGGTAGGGCTTCACTTTAGGTACATTTTCTTTTTTTTTTTACATACATGCTCTGGACCCATTGTGTACGTTAACGTGGGATATACCTGTATTAATTCTTTTAAACAGAAAATGATAAAATTGAGGAACACATCAAAATGACAAATAATGTCAACCTTTAGTTTAAAAGTATCCACCTATACGTTTAAACATCATTCTGCTCTGAAACAATTACATATATTCCCTGTATAACAGTTATTCTACTTCCAGCTAAATCGATATTCTTATTGCAACATTTTTCTCATTTTGTTTACTTTCTTGTTTGAAAAACTGTAATTGGATTTTCTCGAGAGAGTAAATATTTATTAAGGAATTGTTATCTGGTCTAGGAGGTACAATTATCATTGTACGATAGACATTTAGTTACAATGTGCTTACATGAAATATCTGTACCTTTATTGAATTACTTAAATCCAAAAACTTAGGAATTTTTAGATTATTAATATTCTCTATGCTCTGTGAAGTATTAGAACATTATTGCATTGATATCCAAAAAATCTCACAGAAGTAATGTTAAAATAAGAGCCAATAGCGAAATATCAGTTATTTCTGTATTTAATAGCGATGCAATTACCTAGAACAGTTTTTTTTCTAAGCGTCTGTTCAAAAACCTTTTTCAAGTTCCACTGACTCCAATATTTGGTTATTATTATTATTATTATTATTATTATTATTTATTTATTTATTTATTTATTTATTTATTAAGGTGACCCAGATGAAGAAAACTATTTTGTTGATTTTCATTGCACCATTTTTGAGGCCACTACAAAAGCCATCATCATGGTTTTATGACAGATGATTTTGAACAGCTACGTGATTAGTAAAATAACTGAACTGTGTGATTTTTGCATATGTGACATTTTACAGTAGATTTCCTGTTTGACATTTAATGGCTTTTACACAAACGCTAAGGCTGAAATGGCGTAGCACAAGCAAAATAACCAATGAAAAGCATGCAAGAAAAGCAACAGAACTTAAACAAAATGTTTGTATTCATGTTTTGATACATGATTTACTTCTAGCGTCATTATTTGTCCATGATTTAATTGTGCTGGAGAAAAATGAAATTGTGCAAGGCAAACAAATCATTTTACTACATAAACACACATCTAATCTGAAGTATCAATATCAATATCATTCTGTGTGCTAAGAATCGTTCTTCAAAACCAAGAACGATGCCAATAAACACTATTGTTAATATAAAAACATGAAACTCTTATGTATTGATAACTAGTTTCAAGGCATTGTACCATAAACATATAATTGATTACTCAGTCTATAATCAATGATATGAGTTTTTTTTTTTCTTTTCATCATCAGAGCCATAAACGTCTTGTTTACTGAAAACCAAAAATAACAAGCTTTATTACAGGTTATTTAATTACATGTGTGTTATCTGGAGTGTAACTATAATTTCACTTCAGTTCAAATGGTTTCATCAGTCTATACATTTTCATTAGTGTTTCAACTCAGACCACTAAATGGGTGGCCTGTGTCATATATGAACCCATACAATGCTAATATTTCCTTCTATAACATAGCTAGATGCTATGGATCTCAACATACTACTATCTTATTTTGTTGGTTGATGCTTTATGTTGGCTATTTCTTTTTCTCTGTTCTTGTTGTAACATAGCAAATTAGGTTCAGAACCCATAATAAATAGGGGAAATTATGGACACAAGCCTATTAGATCCACCTGATATAAACAAACACAGATAAGCTATACCCATTCTGATACTGATCCAGAAGTAAATCCAATGAGCTTTTAGGTCTAATTCTGTCACTGACAGAAAGGAATAATGCCACAGGGTGTATGGTGCAGAACTACAGAGCGCTCAAGGCCAATGCCAAGGTATGTGGACCAGAAAAAAAAACCCACAACTAAGGATGAATCCAAGGCTAGCAGGGTATGACAAGATATGAGAGAGTGGCACAAGCTCAGAATTGTCACAATACAGGTAGGAGGCAAACAAATACAGTAGATGGGCAAAGGTTAAATAGATTTCAAAAAATGAATGAGCTACATCAGAGGCTACTAAAACAAAAACATGGAACAAGACAAGGTCCCAGGAAGTAATACAAAAATGACAGAGGACGATAAGAATAAAATAAATACATATAATAAATTATATATAATATATTAGGGGAAAAAACTAGCAACATTAAATAATACAAGGTAATGTATACTAATGGAGAATCCAAACAGAACTGCTTACCCAACAGCAGTTGGGCCACTGGCTCCATGCAGCCAAGAGGTAGCTCCATTGAAAAGAAAAGACTAGGAAAAAACTAAAAAGACTATATATGAAACTACAACTAAGGGAGATATAAGGGTGAAATGATAAACAGCTGAATAAAAAAAACAGTAATCAGGATACACAGTGATTCCATCAGAAACAAGCAGACATAAGATGACTAAAAATGACTCAACCCTTTTTCTTCTAGTCTGATTGTTGCAGGGGGCATCACAGTTGAAGGGAATTCTCAGTGTAGCCCTTACACCAAAAATCTTAGCTGGAAAAATATGAAAAGTCCATATTGTCACTATTCCTTATTTTATTGTATCTAAAGATAGGCATGTAAACAAATCCAAAAATCTAAAAGCATATTTATTTTGCTAAATTTCTTATAACCTAGCAGTTTACTTTCAGACTGAGAGCATTCAGCCATGACCTCTATTGTATTCTTATAAGTGAACTGATAATGGAAAAGCTGTAAAGTATGGCATTTGCCCCAAAAGATGTATGCTTTCAAGATAGCCAATTCACAGAGCTACAGTACATTAAGCACACTGTGTATGACTCCTGACTGGTTAATCAATACACGTCTTCTCTAGAAACCTTGGCACAAAACACTTCAGTATCAAAATAACAGTATAAAAAGTGAATGTTGTCATCTGCTACATTCTAAAGCACATAAAAACAGAAAAACTTATGATTTTGGACTGCATTGTTCAATGACAAATATGTTGATAAGTGATATGATTTTATTGTAGCAAACCTTCTTTACCCAATTTGGCCAAAAATAGTTTATCTATAAAAGCTTTGGTTAGTATCTGACATAATATAACAGCAGTGTGTAGACTGTAGAAAAGGGTAAACATGAAAGCTAACTACTAATCCTAAAATATTGGGCCAAAAATTGTGTAATAAAAAGTTGAAAAACAAATACATTTTGATAATGGGAGAAATTCACAGGGTAATGATTTGGCTACTGGATGGCAAATGCCTCTTAATAACAGCGAACCTTCGATGCCAGGATATGTTGACTGAATAAAAATAGAATTGTAATTGGTCTTTACGTATAACTATAAAACCTAAATATTTTCCAGAATTAAAATGAGGAAGGTGGTGAATGTATGATATGACTCTTAATTTATATTTAATTATCATAGAACTTCCATAATGCTAACTGAGTTGTGTAATGCAACCAGTGATGAATGGAACCTGGAGTAGAGGTGGTTACCTATCCCTAACACATTAGCTACTGTGGAGTTTAGCTACCACCATCTTTATTATGAAAATGCAAATTAAGAGAGAAAGCAAATTTGGTAAAGATGATACCTTTATTTGCTAACTGACTTATTATGGATTGCACGTTTTTGAGACTGGTTAACTTCAGATATACTATGCCTGAAGAAGAGACCTAGAAAGGAAATGTTTTATAATATGTTTATTATAGTTTGCCTTAAAATAAATTGTCACAGTGTTCAATATCCTGTGACCTTTATATATTTAATGGCCATACTTAACTTGCAACAGTTATGCATAGCAGAGTCAAGATTTAGAGTCTTAAATCCCACTGAGACAGTAATGTTATCTCAAAGGGGAAAAATCGTTCTGGTCTAACTCTGGATCAACATCACTTTATCTAATTTTGTTTGTAATAACCCTGTATGCATTTAAGATCTAGAAATCCCATTATGCTCCTGATTAACACCTTGAAGGGTAAAACTATTCAAATAACGTTATGGCAGATTGGTTAATTTACCTGGGGCAGCAGAAGCGCTAAGGAGAAATGTTTTCTATGAATTTTTAACTATGTGCTACAATCACACCCATGTATGCCGTATCAGGCTTACCAAAACAAGGGAGACTATGTAACAGCAGCATATTCTTGAAAGGCTTTGCAAAAATGAGCATAATAACCTATATCAATATATAACAGATAAAAACATTTGTTTAGGTTTTGCAGATGGTAAAAGGAATTAACCTCAAAAAAACTAAATACCTTGGATCATGTATATTTAAAGAAGAAAAAGTTCTACTTCAATGAAAATAAAACAAACAAAAACGTTATTAAAAAAGCTTAGCAGTGTGCAGACAATACTGTTAACAGGCTTATTGAATCATTCACTACTAATAATAAGTCATTATTGGCAGGAACAATTCCATATAATTAAAGAAAGTGAGAGAGTGAAAGAGAGCAAGAGGGGTGTTTATACCATTGGATTAAGTGAGCGATGTTTCAAGATACAATCAATTCAATGTGTAGAGAACTAGATTCATCAGGACACAGTTATTCTGGAGAGAGGCTAAAGAAAGGCTACTACAAGGTCCATGTTTAAAGAAACATGGATAGAATTTAGGAAAGAGTGAAGGTGCTCATCGTATATGGTACTACAAGGTCCATGTTTAAAGGATAGAATTTAGGAAAGAGCGAAGGTGCTCATCGTATATGGTACGGAGAAAAGACATATGGGTAAACCCAACAAATGTTTTAATATCTAAAGGAGTTAACTAACTGATCAAACACTTAAATGAATATACAGTACAGTATATACTAGGTCAGCTCAGGTTGGGGAGCTGTAGATCACGTAACAGAAAAGCTAGGCATAAGACAAGGTTGTACTTGGACCTACAGTGGTGACCCCTAATTGCTACATGTGCTCAACTGTGTCTAATGGGAATCCAGCTGTCAACTTGCCATAACCATGAAATTACCAATGGGAACAATCTTCAAACAGTAGTTCTAGTTTATAAAAAAAATGGAAAATGTACAACAATATTCTTTGTATTACTTCTTAAGAAAGATCTGCAATTCTGTTGAGATACCACCCTCTAACATAATTAACGTGAAACTAGGAGGTGAGAGAAAACTAATTAACACATACTTCTTTGTGACAATACAGGAAATTGGTAGTTCAATCTTTTCCTCAGTCTTAATTTTTTTCTCACCAAAAAAGGCAAAAGTGATGTTCCATAAGAATCAGCCATGACATGCATTTTTAGCAGCAATACTAAAAATACATTGTATTATATGTTTCTTTTCGTCAAGCAGTTCCTTTACCATAAGTATTAGTGTGTAGTTGTTAGTCATAATTCTTTAAGTTTCCATATTTAGTATGACAGAATGAGTGATTCATTTTTCCCCACAGCATCAGCAAAGTATAGTATACATCAGAGATCGTGAGCAACAGTTCCTGTAATTCTAATATGGTTTTTCACCATACCAATTATTCCAAATGAAAGCACTTACCTTCTTTACGTAAAACCTGAATAATTACATGTGTTAATAAATAATAAACTTGTGCACGGCAAGCAAAATAAATTACATTTTTTTTTGCCGCATTACTTTTCAGGGGCTAAAATTTCCCAGCCATTTGGCAGGGATGAAATTTTGGGTAATTTTTTGATTTGGGAAAGACATTTGGGAGATGTTGCCAAAGGGGGGTTTCCCTAATACCTTCTGGACTCACCTTTCACCTACAGCAGCACCATCTCAAGCTTAAGGAAGGGATCCACACTCAGTTTTGCACTGCAGGATCACCAGCATTGTACCAATGGATACGCACATCCAGCAGCATGCGATGAGACCCAATTTCTCGAAAATTGGACCAGTTTGATTAATTCAAGGAATTAATTCAAGCTGATATGGCAGCAGCGGTAATAGCAGGTCACTGGTAGTAAGTTGACACTGGTACATATCCAGCCCCACCGCACAGGAAACTGAATGTTCCCCAAAATTCGAAAAAGAATTATCCCGCTGAGTAAAGAAGAAAATCGAGCTGCAGCAGCACAGCAGGGCATAAGGTAGGCACCGGCAGATGATAGGCACTTGAAGCCCCTTGGAGCAGGAGTGAATTTAAATTTTAATTAATCATTTAATGCAAAGAGAGGGTTGACTTCTTTTTGGCACTGGTGGCAGGGATACTAAGTGGCCCACTGTTGTGCTATGGGGGGGCTGTGTTAAAGAAACCCTTAAAAATGTATTACAGTATTAAAATCATAACTGGCGTCAGTTTGCATGATAGCTTGACTGTTGTTTTTTTTTATTATTCCTTTCTGGTTATAACCGACCATTTAGGCATTCTAATTATGCTGTTTTAGCATTAGGTATATAGTTATAAACTACATGATAATGTAGGACATCTTATACAGAATATCATACAAAAAGAAACAGACATTTTAATACTCAAAATGTCACACTCCAGAATGAATGAAAAAAAGGTAAGTGTTCATTATGCTTGAGAAACTGTACCCTGTTGAAACATTCAACTTTCCAGCAAATTCCTTGAGTGGATAATGTACTAAGCTGTCAAGCTTTTAAAATACATGTCTTGGAACATGTTGTGGTACAATCCGCAGTGCTAATCAATTACTTTACGTATGTTTTATATAGACATAAAACCACAGAAAAATATTACATTGTTTGTCGAAATAAATACATAATAAAGCTGAAAATATATTAAAAGTCTGTATAATTTTACATAGACAAAGAAAATAGCCAGTATTTCTAAAGGGTCACCTTGACGGATTAAATGAAATGGGTGTGCTTGTTTCCAAAGCAACAATTCCGCAAGATTTCTTTTTCATGTTCTTGTGATCAGGTATAGCATGTATTTAGCTGATAATGCTTCAATGAGAAATACATGAGGCCAGTAATATAGGTGGTACCTCAATACTGTAATAAATTAACATTACATATTTATTACCTATAAGTCAAGATGTGTTTTTTAAGCTCATATATTTTCTTTCCTATTTTTTTTTTTATTACCATTAATTACACAGAGTATTCTGGTTTTTTTTTTTGTTTTTTATAATTATCATCCTTTTACCATTTGAGGGCTGGGATACATTATCCCTCTGAGAGGCCTAGGATGTATTTGGAATTCATGCTGTTTCATATATATATATATATATATATATATATATATATATATATATATATATATATCCCTAGGAAAACCTATTTGAAGGCATGGCTTAGAATACTTTTAACAGGAAGTACTTTTTTTCAAGCCCAGTTTGCTAACTATGCAGAGTGTTGTTGCCACTCTAAGGGTTAAGTAAGCTTCCAGAAGAATATGTATGCACTGTCGAAAAAGCATAAAGGGTGTACGTAGTTCATAATTAGTGCATTGTCTTTTTACATATATTGTAAATAGGCAACATAAATAAAAATAGTTATAATTAACCCCTTCATTCCCCTATAGACGTACCGGGACGTCCAAAAAACGCCCACAAAGAAACCCCTTTGGACGTCCCGGTACGTCCAGCCCTTCGTTTGACAGCCTGGACTCCCCACTGACAGCAGAAGCCGGCTTTGCCGGCTTTCTGCTGTCCGATCGCCTGTAACAGCTATTACACTGTAAACTGCCCGATCGCGCAGTTGCAAACAAGTATAATGTGAGCTGTGATGTCACTGTGACATCACTGGCATGTTCAGGAGGTCCCTAGGAGGACCTCTTACCATTACTGTGTAAAAAAAAATATAAAAAATACAAAAAAATGTAAAAAAAATTAAAATAAAAAAAAATTAAAAAAATATAAAAAAAGATAATAAAAAAAAAATTCTTAAAAAAACCTTACATCCCATTGCCCTAGCATAACATCTAGCCAGTATAACCCTCCTGCCCCCGTTCACAACCCCCAAACCCGTTAAGCCATATGCATAAAAATTATACAAAATTGTACACCTAATAGTATGCTCCCTGGTGCTGGGAAAGTCTGGAAAATCTATATAAATTAGGTATTTCTGAAATCAGGACACCTGAATTGATAAACTTGGAGGGGATTTTTCATCACTTTACCTAATTTTGTGAGGATTCAGAGGGAAAATGTAAAAAAAAATTAGTTTATTTTTCTAATCTTCGCTAGTTTTTACTAAATTTCTCATTCTAAATTTTCAGCTAATCATCCAACTATGGTATCAAACGAAAGCTCTATCCCTCCTTGAAAAAACAATATATAGTTTACATGGGTACACTATTCACAGGAAAAGAGAATCATCGCTAAACCGACATACCCCAAAAATGGCAAAATTGCTCTGGGCTTTGAGGTACCAAAAACCCCTGGGATTGAAGGGGTTAACTTTATTGAAACAAAACTTTTGTTATCAATAAGGATCTCTTAGATAGAATACCATTTTGAATAAAATAGATGATTAAATATATTTATATTGCTATAAAGAATTTCTATTTACTCTAGAAATAACAAGGTCGAGCTGTGACATTGGCTGTGACTAATTCTCCTTAATTGAATGATTGCTCTAATTGTGTCAGAATCTCTAGCATACACATTGGAAAGATATATGATGACACCTGTTAAAGCTATGTACACACTGCCAATAGACCAACATCTATCCAACATTGAGTATTCTATAATTAAGAGATTTCCTTTTGTTATGTTATTATTTATGTTTAAAATACAAAACGATTGCCCAGATAATCACAAAGAAAATTTGGTATGGGTTAAGTATATTTATTTGTTTTTCTTCATACATTTTGCTATATTCACATCATCCAATATCTGACAAGTAAATACATATTACCCAGAAAATGTATTAGATAAAGTTATTAATCATCCTTAGTCACTCTTTTGTCTGCATAAAATGGGCATATTTTTCAAAGTGTGATATACATCTTTTGGGAAAATAGTATCACATATTTTGTTAGATGCTTTATGAACAGATTTATTGCTATAAAAAATACATCTTGAAAGATCTTATAACTTGATTCATACGCGGTCAAGAAAAAATACCATCTAAAAATGCAGTTACCTGTTTAAGTCTATCTAATGTGAATAATATTACAACTTGATGCCAGATAGGAGCTGTTGTGACATTTCTTACCTTCTGTAAACATGAAATAAAAATGTCTTTAGACAGGGACCATTTCAATGAATATGTTAATGAGTAGTATATTGCACCACAGTCAAGGGGTATAAAAGGTTTGAGTCCAAAGCACACTTTACTATAGACGTTGATACAGAGATGTTAAAAAAAACATGAATTAGATCTTATATGGCTTGACTTAACAGTCTACAAAAAAATGAAAGTGAATATTTTATTTACTTTAGTCCCTGTGAATATAATGAAAAAAGAAGCTATAGAAGAGAAGGGCTGTTTGGAAGGTACTCTAGCAGTCATATTCTTCTAGCATGGATCCCTTATGTGGATGCAACAAAAAATAAATAAAAAAGAATAAGAGATGCTTTGGGGAAGGGAATAGAGGAAACAAGCAACATGTGTTAGCTAAAATAGAATTAAAAATAAGAAAGGAATAGGGTATTTTAGCGGGATTTAGGGGACTCTCTGTCTTGTTTCCATTTACCTATGGCATGGAGCTAAGACATGAAAGAAACAAATGAAAGAAACAGAAGCAGAGGAGTGACTCCTCACAAAGGACCTGAAGCTACCACATCCCATATGGCTTGGGCATATAAACACAAACAATGGGCAAAGAATTTGCATTTTTTCTAGCATTAGGCCCAGTTTAATAATATTAAAACAAACCAAAAGATACAATCAGTGAAAGAGAGTCAGAGACTGTATTTTTGGAAAATACTTTTGTATAAGACCAATCTTCTTATGTTCACTTGTGGCCCAGCAAATGGAAGCAACAAAGAAAAATGGGAATATCTTTTTCTCATGGAGAAATAAACTAAGAAAGTAAACAAATCTGGCTTAGGGTCATGACAAAAAACAAAAATGGCAAATCTATCTTCCTTCTGCCCTGCTAATGTTGCCCTAGGAGCCAAGTAATGCAAGCAGTTTTACCCCAGCATGAGCAAGCACCAAAAATGAGTTAACAAGAATACTCTTTAGAGCAAAATCCCGACATAAGAAATCGTGTGGTGGGAATTAGCAACAATATAACAATAATAACAATAATAAGGCATAAAATCCAATAGGAGTAGTGAATAACTAGAGTTTTTCAGAAGGAACCAGAGAACTTGCTTTTGTTGACTTAGGCCCCAGCACACACAAGCAATAAATAATAAATAAACTGGAAGAACATCCCCTACACATGCAAACAACAAACAGTATAAAAACTTATGCAGTAAGCAAGAGGAACTATTTCACTTGGAGCCTAGCATATATGCACAAAAGGGAAAAAATTTAGGGAAGAAGTTTAGACAGAAAGGAAAATTCTGAAACCTGGAAACCACCTTCATAGTCCAGCAAAAAGGGACTTTTTGACTTGACCCTGTACATGCAAGCAAAAAAAATGAAAGAAGTAGTGAACCAAAGGCGCTTCTATATCAAATCTGGAACTGACACTTGACTTTGTACATTGAATTGAGACTCAACACAAGCAAGCCACAAATAAGTGGTAACTGCAAATAAGCATTTAGAAGAACTCTTGGGACCACACCTCTCAGGTTTTATAGTCTTGAGGCTCAGTATATGCTGTTTTAGAACGAAACAGTGGACAACTACGTAATTTTTATACACTGGATTAAATATACTATAAGGACCAAGGACACCTGACCATTACACCAACAGGGACTTTTATGACATTGTATTCTAAATACATAGACATCAATATGCATTTGGTCCTCCCTTTACAGCTAAAACAGATTCCGCTCTCCTGTGGAAGAGTTCTGCACAGCACCCAAGCGGCATGGAGAGGAGGAGAGGAGAGGGATGCAGAGAGGTCACACATGAAAAAGTTTTCAGCAACCACTCGGCCACCTTTGTCTCCTCTGCTCCTTACCGCTGCCCTGACTGCAGTGGTGGAAGCACGAGGCCTTGGTAGTGGTGCGTCGCTTCATGATGATCTTGACATCATGACCAGATGCTCATAGGTGTAGCTGCGAATGCCGCGGCAGGGCAGCGAGACTGAGGACTCGCACTCCCACCACAGGACTTCACCAGGGTAAGTGAACTGGAAGGGGGGTAGATAGTGAGAAGAGGGAGGAGAGGGGGTAGATAGTGAGTAGGACAGGGGGTAGATAGTGAGTAGGGGGGGTAGATAGTGAGTAGGGGGGGAGTAGATAGTGAGAAGGGAAGGAGAGGGAGTAGATAGTGAGGAAAGTAGTAGAGGAGGTAGACAGTGAGTCGAGGAGCAGAGGGGGTAGATAGTGAGAAGAGGGAAGAGATTTTGAGAAAGGGAGGAGAGGGGGTAGATAGATGGAGTAGATAGTAAGAAGGGGGAGGAGATTGTGAGAAAGGGGGTAGTAAGAATCTTGATTTAAATAAATAGTGAGAATGGATAAGATAATGAATGAAGTAATGTGTGTATGAATTGTGTGAATGGGTGAGAAAATTAATGAATTAATGTGTGGATGAATTGTGTGAATGAATGAGAAAATGAATTAATGTGTGGATGAATTGTGTGAATGTGTGAGAGAATAAATGAATGTATGTGTGGATGAATTGTGTGAATGAGTGAGATAATGAATGAAATAATGTGTGGTGACAAAGATGGCTCAGGCTGGGCTGTAGTTTCTGGGTGCTGGTCAAGTTCTATATGGACACCAGGACTGGCCTTTGAGATGTGTAACCTGTGATCTATGTCTGTAATTTAGGGTTTTTGTTTTATCTATACCTTTAATACTGAGTTTATATGTGGTTTCCAGTTGATCTATACCTGCAAAGCCGGATTAGTGTGTTATTCTCTTGATCTATTTCTGCTATACTAAATTTCCATACATTATTTATGTATACCTGAAAATACAGGGTGTGTATATCTTATTTAGTTGATCTATACCTGCAGTGCTGTTTCCATGTGTTGTTTTTTTTAATCTATATCTTCAGTGCTGAGTTTACATGTGATCCCCAGTTGATCTTTACCTGCAAAGCTGTTGTTTGCATGTGTTGTTTATTTGATCTATACCTGAACTACAGGGAGGAAGGAAAAGAGAGGTGTGGCTTAGTGAATGAGGGGAAAAGGGACTGAGGGAGAGAGGACCTTTTAAAGTTATGGTAGGGTCAGAAGGAGGGAAGACTGCACTGACTTTCACAGACTTCCCCTAATCTGCAGTCAGTGTGGCAAAATAGTTTTTATGTGTGGGAGCAGAGGAAGTGATTGCATGCTAGGGTGTGTGGAGGGGGTGCAAACAAACTTATTGCCTAGGGCCCAATTTTTTCAATATTTAAAGGAAAAATGTTTTTGTTACAAAGATTACAAAGAAGTTAGCTGTGTTTTTCTTATATTTAATGTATTTAAGGTACATTATTGTTACCAGTATTTGCAGTTATATTTTATTGTACTTGTTTGCACTTGCACATCAATAATCTCTAATTAAAATGAGTTGTTTGTTACAAGATTCTTTTCCCTTTCTTTGTTGTCGAGGGGGGAGCCAGAGAAGTAGTCCGCACATGGCGCCTGAACACATAAGGCCGGCTCTGGGTTGTACTGGAATGGAGATTACTAGCTAGGCCTTCTTGTCCAACATCAGTTCCTGACCTTACAAATGCTCTAGTGGATAAATGGACAAACTTCCCACAGAAATGATCTGGAAAGCCTTCTCAGGAGAGTGGAAGCTGTAAAAACTACATATTAATGTCTATGTATTTAGCATGCAATGTCATAAAATTCTTTGTTGGTGTAATAGTCAGGTGTCCCAATACTTTTGTCCATATAGTGTATAGTGTATACAAGCCAGAAACAACCAAACGTCACAGTGAATTAGAAGGTTTTAGCACTGTATAGTGTATAGTGTGGCTTTTATAGTTTGCCTTAAGCCATTTCGGAATAGCTTAAGTCAGGGCTCGGCAGCAAATGTAACAGTAGGCTTTTGTCGGTCCACAAGTCATTAAACAGGGCCACACTCGCAGAAACAGTAATGTGGTAACGTTATATGACCCAATAGTAAAAGTATGACCACTCCTGCAGTAGATGAGAGGCGAAGAAAAACTTAAGGATGTAATTAGTGTGATAAAGTGGGGTGCTGAGTGTTAGCGTGTGTTACCATGAGTGTGTTTGTCAGCATGGGCGTGTACGTGTTTAAGTGAATATGTGTGTTTATGTGTAAGCGTGTGTTAGAATGATTGTGTTAGTATAACTTTTCACCCAGACATTTCTTAGCCAAATACCTAACACAACATATTTGTGAAAAGTGGCATCGTTTTCACATTATTTTAATGCCAGGTGAACATTCATTTGTCCTGAAAAAATAAAGAATGCCCTGGGTAATGTGTAAGCCTGGCCCCCAAATATAAATACTGCCCATCTAGGACAATTGCCTTGTCTGTCAGAGGGGAAGGGGGAGGGCGCAATAAGCCTTGTCCCAGCACTCAAATGGTTAAAAGCAGACTCTTGTAAAACATAGTAATTGTTGCCATTTGAATGTAGCATTTGTCTTAATACAAATAAACACTGGAATTAAAATGACAGAGACCCCCCCCCTCAAGAAAAACATCCATCTGTATGATACGCTGTGTCTATACATGACGGTGAAGGTAACATACGAGTCTGCAGTGCCTGATTGCAGCAATATTCGAGGTCGGCTCATCCTCAGTGTTTCTTTAAGCCGTGGCTGGAAATGGTGATGATGCGTGCTGATCACCTGCCCGAGCTGAGCATGCTCCCTGTCCCAGAGAGGAGGAGACTAACATCGGTAGGATTCCTAGCCGGGTAGCCAGCAGATCAGAAACGCCGGAGCCCATCATTATGGAGGAAGAAGCGTAGAATCCAAAGAATTTCGTTCTGATTCGGTTAGCAGCCTGCTGAGAGGCGGTGAATCAAGGAGTAGCGTTAAACTGGACTCAAGAAGCGTCTGGAGGAGGGCTTCGGCGAATTGAGCTTTAGGAGCAGTCATGGGGAACGAAGGTAGTATGGAAGGAGGAGAAGGGATGGGTGGATTTCCAGAGGGGATGGCAGGAGATGGCAAAGGAGGCTTCGCCCAGATCCCGGCTGGAATGGAGGCTGACCTTAGCCAGCTGAGCGAAGAGGAGAGGAAACAGATTGCTGCCGTGATGTCAAGGGCGCAGGAGCTGCCTAGGGGCAACCAGACGGATCGCCCACCGCTAAGGCATGGAATCTCTCTTTTATTCTCTCTAGATTCTGACAATATGTCTGAGCTTAACGAGACGTTTAAAAGCCAAATTCTCATCCTTGAAGGGATCTTATTTTTCGCCCTCTCCCCCCCTCCCGTGAAGGACGTGCCAAGCTGCAATTTGTTGTATCGGTGACGGTGCCATTAATGTCACTTGCTGTGGGTAGAATTCGAGTTGGATGAGAAGCTGGCTTTGGGTTAAATGGACAGAGCTGTTATTGTAGTAGTAACGTGAATGGCTTTTGGGCTGCGGGCTGTCTGTCCCTTTAAATAGATTCTTCATGCACGGGATCTAGGAAGTAGTATTCCGAGCACACTAGTGATCTATACCGTACAATCAATGCTGATTTCATCCCAATATATTTTCATCCAATTGATTTTTTTAAGTAAGTGTGGAGAGTGTAATTAGCGATTTTTGTGACCATATTATTGATTTTGTTTGGTCTTGTCTGGGCTCGATTACTACAGTTAATTCGAATTATAATTAGTGTTTTTTGAATTCGGATTGTGAAAGGGGTGTTCCAATGATGTGTTCACTAAGTTGTGTGTTTTGATCGTGCCTGATGAAGGGTGTGCAGCATTCTCTGCGGGTATATCACGGCTTACAATGGAGGGTTCTGTCCATGGTGCTGAAAGTTCTGCAGAATGGATAGCGCTGAGGTTTATGTGTGTATATATATATATATGTATGTGTGTATATGTATATATATATGTGTGTGTGTGTATATATATATATATATATATATATATATAGCTATACCTCTATCTATCTATCATACCACCGTTCAAAAGTTTGGGGTCACTTAGCTGTGCTAACATAATCGCATGGGGTTTTTTCTAATGATCAATTAGCTTTTTAAAGTTAAACTTGGACACAAGATGCCATTGGAACACAGGTGTGATGGGAGTGATAAAGAGTCCCTGTACACCTGTGAAGGTGTTCCATTAAAAATCAGCTACTACAGTCATGAGCAACATTAACAACATCTACTCTGTATTTCTGATCCATTACATTTTCTTGTAATTGCCAAAATGGGCTTTTCGCTAAAAACAAGGCCATTTCGAAGTGACCCCAAACTTTTGAATCGTAGTGTGTGTGTGTATATACACCTGCTTATACTTGTTCTATACTGTTAGATGTGCGGTGTTTAAATGCCATACATTTTCAGTAGGTGAAAAGATTGTCCACCCTCTTTGAGAAAATAACATGAATATCCACATATATCCCCATTTTCTCTCCTTTCTCCCATGATCATTTGTCTTTAGATCTACAACATCATGCTAAATTAGGGTATGTTTATTGGAGTATTATTTTTCACTGGGTATTAGAGTATAAATGATGACATCCGATATTCCAGAATAATGTCAAATCATGAGGTGTTACGTCGACATGATTATTTTAGGCTCATATATATAAATATAGATATATTCATTAGGGAAATCATGCTATTTCCCTACTGAATGCTTGTCTAGTGTTCTATGTGTTCTTTTGGTATTGTATAATAGTATTCTTAAGCCATAGGTTAACACCCAGTAAATGCTTTTTATAAGCACTCCATCACACATGGTCATATATTGTTTGTTATAGAGTGATGGAATCCCCAATATTTCTGCTTAAGATGTGTACATTTAAGTAGTATTTGCTGGGTGTGCACTGATTTCCTGCTTTGTTGTATGTACATATTGGTCACTACAGGCCAAAATAGCTATCTATTTGTTTGTTAGGGTGTGCTTCCCCTTTTTGTACTGTATTGTTTTTTTAAGCCAGACTCTAAACCATTTCATTAATAAGAATATTGCACAGCACCACCATGCACGTTAAGGGTGTGTCGGGTACTGCACCAAAACAAATGCCATATCAGCTCTAATTAGCTTAATTTAATGTATTTCCAATAATCAGGGTTCTATTGTGTTATTGTGCACGAGAAAGCATGTCCAGGTTACTATGTCATCATATATACCCCTTTCAGTGCAACTGTTTGCAATCTATTGAAAGGGTTAACGTAAAGGGATAATTTACTTTCTTTTAGTGTAAAGTCAGTTGAGCTACTCCAAGCTTAAGTGCACTGTGCATGTTTATGTGCAGTCTTTCCCAATAGCGAGATAATAGCGTTTAAAATAAAGGGGGACGCATTGACCTGCTCTTTTTTTTTATAGTAAAAAGAAAACTATATCATGGTATTCAGTGTTAGCTCAACAAAAAGCGTACTAGGTATAGCTTTTATTGTGCATTTCAGCCATTCGTTATAGGTAAGGGCACTCTTTCCAAGGGACCGTTTATAGACAAAGTGCTATCAATGAATACAATCACTGCCAAAATGTATATTGATTGCATTTCATAACCTTTAGCTGCTTCAGCTTTCTATTTCTATGGAAAGATAATTCTTTCCATTTCTACAAACATACCCTAAATGACAACCTGTTGTATTCAGTAGGATGTGTATTATGTTACTGTAAAGCGTTAAATCTAGGTGCTCAAGAAATAAAATGACTAATATATTGCTCCTTATTCTCAGTTCTGGTACATGCCTAGTATTTAAGGAGATTACCGTATTTGCTCGATTATAAGACGAGGTTTTTTTCAGAGCAAATGCTCTGAAAAATACCCCTTGTCTTCTAATCGGGGTCGTCTTCTAATCAGACCTCAAATAGAGGTCTGATTATGAGACTAAGATCCAGATCCCCCGCACCGCTGCAGGGGACCTGGATCCTCCTGTTCCCCCCCCCCATTTAACACCCCCCACACACACTTACCGGTGCTTCCTGCTGTATTGCCGGGGCAGCGGGTTGACGTCTACGCGATCCGCGTAGACAACGTCCGCTGCAGCCGGAAGGAGGTGTGGCTAGCAGCGGGGGTTGTCTGCGTCCGTGGCGCATACCTTCCCCGACTGTCTGAGATCAGAGTTCCCCGCACCGGCTGCAGCGGAAGGAGACGTCAACCCGCTGCCCCGGCAATACAGCAGGAAATTGGAAGCACTGGTAAGTGTGTGTGTGTTAAATGGGGGCATAGGGCATTTCTGGAATGCCTTATACCCCTATATGCCACTCTGGCACTTAGGGGGTTAAAAGGCATATTATGGGGCAGAGTGGCATATAGGGAGATATAAGGCATTTCAGGAGGCAGAGTGGCGTCAAGGGGGCACTTAATAGAGCACTCTGCCTCCTGAAATGCCTTATACCTCCCTATATGCCACTCTGCCCCATAATATGCCTTTTAACCCCCTAAATGCCAGAGTGGCATATAGGGGGATAAGGCATTTCTGGAGGCAGAGTGCTCTATACAATGCCTTTTAACTCCCTTAATGCCACTCTGCCTCCTGGAATGCCTTATACCTCCCTATATGCCACTCTGCCCCATAATATGCATTTTAACCCCCTAAATGCCAGAATGGGATATAGGGGTATAAGGCATTTCTGGAGGCAGAGTGGCACATAGGGGGTCAAAAGGCATACTATGGGGCACAGTGGCATATAGAGGGTTAAAAGGCATATCATGGGCCACAGTGCCATATTGGTGTGGCAAGCCTGGGGGCAGATGTGCGTTACTGGGGGACAGGTTGGAAAATACAAGGAAATAAAAACAAAAAAAATATTTTTCTCAATCATAGCTTTTATTAAAAAAAATAGTTTACATGAATTAACATTTACTGGTAAAACTTTTTACACATGGTTGTTATTTAGGAACAAGGTTGGTACTTTCAAATAGATAAACACCCTTCTGCCATCACACAAATATCTGTGCTTTGATGACATTTCAAGCACCATGAATAATTTTCTATCAGCAATCAAATCCGTAAGGCCTGTTATAATTTCCTACACCCTACACCAATCAAGATACTATTGTATTGTAGAGAGCTGTGGAGAAATCAACATTGTAACTGATGAGGTCATAATCATACATGTTATCCTTTAACACACATGGCACTAAAATAAATTAAATAGGATACCGGAATCATTTTTTCTAATGGTCATTACATGGTCTTATTGGATAATCTTTAATATATAAATATTGAGATTTTTATTTGTGCAAGCATTTGCAGAGCAGGTAAAGAAAATATATAAAGAAAGAACATTGAGAAGTAATAGACAAGTCGAATGTATATCATCACCTACAGTATTACTGCATACAGGTGTTTTTAATACCTGCAGTCCAACAGATTGGATAGCAAATCCAACAATACTTATCAAAACAAGGCATTATGGAAGATATTATATTGTCACCAAAATGTTATAGCAGGCTGAATAGAGTTGGAAGATGTTTCAGATGTCATGACCCTTAATCATTCTCCTAATTTCCCATTAACTAAATGCAAGGGGAAATTTCCATGTTTATAAATTACGCAAAATGTAATATACTGCTTTGGTTGTAGGATTCTGACATTGTGTTAAATATGGACCATTTTAACATTAACGCAAATTCTCAGCAAACCTCCAAGTTTGATTTGATGTTTTCTTTCAGGTTTATCAGTTGCCAAATTCAGTAATTTATTTCGTTGTAAGAAAGAGTAATGTATAAATGTGCATTTATAATGAACCTTAAAGGTTGTATTCTTGAAACAGACTGTACATGTTGCTTTACTCTCTTTCAAACACTGTCTATATATTTCCAAAAGCTCCTGATTTCAATACACATTTTTTCCATTGGCAGTTTAAAAAGCGTATTTTTCTCTATGGTGATGAACCATCTATTCTCTTTTACCCCCACTGTCCACATTTAGTGATATGCATACTTAATGCTGAATATTCATGCAAAGGCACTGGGGTGCTTAGAATGCATTCTTCCCTAAAAGCAAGGTTTAGGATGGAACCCTTTCAGAAGTAGTTCATGCCTCTTGCCCACTTGTATTCTGCACAACCTTATGTGCAATTGATGGAATTGAAATTTGTCAAACCACTTGTGTGTAATATCATTTATATGTAAAAGCAGAAACATTTAAACTTCTTAGTATATGTTGTCTTAGCCTTTTATTTTCTTTGAGTTATTTTATGTAAGGTTTCACCTATAGTCGTGTGATAAAGAAAGTGCACTCTCTTTGAATTCTTTGGTTTTACATATCAGGAAATAGTAACAATCATCTGTTCTTTAGCAGGTCTAAAATCACGTAAGTACAATCACAAATGAACAACAACACATGACAAATTACACCGTGTCATGAGCTATTCAACAAAAATAAAGCCAAAATGGAGATGCCATGTGTGAAAAACTCTTACTCTTACACTCTTACTGCTTTCATAGGAATTAAAATGCTAAGTAGCAGACAGGTGGTACTAATCAAATGTCCTTGATTAATTGATCATCAGCAAGTGTGACCAACTCTATAAAAAGTGAAGTTTTAGCAGTTTGCTGGTCTGGAGCATTCAGGTGTGTTACCACAATGCCAAGGAGGAAATAAATCAGCAATAATCTTAGAGAAGCAATTATTGTTGCCCATCAGTCTGGGAAGGGTAATAAGGCCATTTCCAAACAATTTAAAGTCCATCTTTCTACAGTGGGAAAGAGTATTCAAAAGTGGAAAGCATACAAGACAGTTGCCAATCTTCCCAGGAGTGGACTTCCCAGCAAATTCACCCAAAGGTCAGGCTGTGCAATGCTCAGAGAGATTGCAGAAAATCCAAGAGTTACATCTCAGACTCTATAGACCTCGGTTAACATGTTAAATGTTAAAGTTTTGACTGTACAAATAGAAAAAGTATGAAAAAGACTGAACAAGTATGATTTCTTTGGAAGGAGAAAGGAGCCTCTTCTCTCTAAAAAAAAGAACATAGCAGCACTGCTTAGGATTTCAAAGTTGCATCTGAACAAACCAAGACAGCTCACCAGCACAAACCCCTCATATCAACTGTCAAGCACTGTGGTGGACGGGTGATCATTTGGGCCATGAACTCCTCTGTGTACCGAATCATTGTAGAGTCAAATGTGAGGCCATCTGTCTGACAGCTAAAGCTTGGCCTAAATTGGGTCATGCAACAGGACAATGATCCCAAGCACACCAGCAAATCTACAACAGAACGAATAAAAAAATAAAAGAATCAAGGTGTTGCGATGGCACAGTCAAAATGCAGACAAATGCCTGCAGACTTCAATGAACTGAAGCAACATTACAAAGAAGAGTTGGCCAATGTTCCTCCATAAGAATGTGAGAGACTGATAAAGTCTTACAGAAAAAAATTACTTCATGTAATTGCTGTAAGGTGAATCATAAGGTGTACTTAGTTTTTCACACATGGCTTCTCCATTTTGGCTTTATTTGTGTTGAATAAATCATGACACCATGATCAAATGCTTGTTATTATGGCCTGCTATGTAAAACCATAGAATTCAAAGAGGGTGCACTTTCTTTACAACTGCATACATTATGACAAGCATTTTTCTTACCATAAAGTGAACATTGTTATATTACATTTGGTAACAATTTGGATAGCATAATGCTCTCATCCAGGAATCTGTGACCTAAGCTTTACATACAGCTATTGTGGGGCATATAATGTGATCTAAACATTTTATTAATTATAAAGTGCTACATTTGCCATAACACTACTGGGTATGGTGACAAATGTTCAAATGATTGACAACTCTGCATTAACTTACCCAATTATGTCTCAAAACACATGATTTAAAACCTGCTTCAAAATGTGGTTAGGCTGTGCCTTAATTCTTGAATGGATTAATTATGATATGAGAAGAAGGGTTGCATTAAGCATTTATGAAATCAATTTTATGCAGAAGAGATGACAAGCAGTATAATCATCATCTTAAATATCACTGTAATATGTTTCCTTGGAATATTGACATGTATCTATATATTTAATTGTGCTCATTCAATAAGTCTTAGACCTTTCAAGAAGGTACACTCTGGAAAGAATGTTTGGTATGTGTGTAGTTTCATATTGCATTTAAATTTTTTAAAAAAAGTTTGGTTTCAAGTAGGCAATCCCATGAAGGACGTTCAACAGCATTGGCCCTGCAGTGCATGAAAGAATTGATAGATAAATCATGCCTATATCTGTATCTGCTAGTTTAATTTTATAAAATGTTGAGTAAGGCTTTGCAAACTAACATAAACGTATGGGTCATGCAATTATCCTGGAGAAAAAAGCATGATAATGAATTACACAGAGTGCAGAGAGATAGATTTGTGGTAGAGCCATTAGCATCTGCTGAAAATGCTTTCTTTTTGCTAGAGGATTTAGGCATGATTGGTTTCTATCAAGCACTCTTAATCTGGGATATAGCTTCAATGTTAATGTATTAATATGTACACCAAATGACATGGCTGGGTACATCCACATCGATTGCTATAGTCACATTAGGTGTTGGGAAGTTTTAATTTATTATTCTTTGTTCTAAATTACATTGTAATAGGCAGATGTTTTCGGTAATCGGTGCTATCTTTTAGCATCTAATGACCTTTCCTGTTGCACGCTCTTAAGTTGTTGCTTTGTTTTTATGGGTAGATTATGTTTCCATCTGCATTATGTATCATAGGAAAAAAATTGTAATAGGAGGGAGCGAGGAATGAAATCTTGCTGAATAACTCTGTGTCTGTTATATCCCATGCGCAAGACTGGACTGGTTCTTAAAAGTGGCTCTGGCACTTCAAGGCCAGCTGCAGATAAATGACTTAATTTCAGCCATAAAGCTGGCAACCACACACTGTAGGACCAAATTTACTATACACGCATCCATAAATATAAATAAGTGGCTCCTGTGGACCTCTTCCTATGTACACTAAAACTTCCTGGTTGAACCAGAATCCAGCATGTGATTAACACCTAGTAATCAACCAATATACTCTTCTTCGTCAGGGTGAAACTTTATCAGCATTATTGTTATCAACATTGTAATTTATATCCTTGCTTTATAGCCTTTCAAACAGTAAACCTTTGTAAACACACTATTAAGTATACAATTAAATGCTTTGCTCCAGATGTCCGGAGACATAAAGGGGGTGGAGCCAAAAGTAGGCAGGATTGTGACGCTACATTACTTCACCTTCTTTGGGTTCCACCCCCTTTTGTCCTGGGATGTCTGGAGGTCATTTACATACACTATTTGAACTCAATGATGCCTGTACACAGTGTAATGCATTGTGCATAGGCAATTGCTAATCAACTTCTTGTAATAGGGTTATATCCAGCATTCATTCCAGCTCAATAACTGTTTTACTCGTTGTTTACCATCACAGGTAGAATCTAATGAACAGAGAGTTATGGCAAGATTATCCTATGGAGTTGTGTGCTAGGGAAGGAAATAAACATTAGTAGTTAATGATGATTCGGGCGTTGACACTGGGTAACCGGTGCTTCTCCCGGAGAGTTCCCAGGTATGCCTATAGGCCTCTTACAGTTCTTCTCCATATGTACTCTAAGCAGCTGCATAACTAGCTAGCACCCTCTCTGATTCATAGAAACCTTCATGGAAACAAATGGTATTTTTACTGGAATACTAAAACTGAACCCATCAATCAATACTTATTGGAAGTGATAAATACAATAATGTATGCATTGTATGCTGGAAGAACATTTTACGTGATCTACTGGACGTTCAGAAAACAAACATGCTTTAGTCGTGTGCTCTGCAAACAATGTGTGGTATCAGCAGGAAGTGATTGTGTTCAGGTATGATGACCAAAGGGGAGATAAGGAGCCAGCTGGCCGAAAAGATAAAGAGCCCATTTTACACATGGTCACATGCAGTAATACAAGCATAATATGTGTACATGAATCTTGATTTCATCTTAATGGTGGATTTTAACCCAGGCCCTTAAGGGTGGTAGGTAAGTTGCTGCATCAAATGATCGCTATGATCTATGGACATAGGAGTCGGTCATTTATCTCCTATACATATGGTTTTTTATTATTAAAATGCTTTAGGAGTATGCCTAATTTTGAATAAACAGTAATTATATTATTACTTATACAATACATATATTTTGTTTGCACACTAAGGAAATATTTTGGGCATTTTTTTCAATATGTACTGTCATCTACCACAAACATGTAATTATTAAATAACAGTTCAGCGTGGTAGCATACATTAAAACAATACCAATTTCTTTTAATTACATATTGCAGCACAGTAAGATTGGTTGCACACAGATATTCAAATTTAGTTTTCGCAGAAATAAGTACAAATATAAAATTCAATTCTAAGAATTTTTATTATCTTTTACCAGTTATTAGGTAAAGGTCAGGGGTGGGCCAGCCTGGGGGCAGGAGGACAATGGTTACCATCAAATTGTCTATTTTAGAGTGAGTGTGTTTATATAAGTTTGTGCTAAAATAAATGTGTGTATCAATGTGTGTGTAGGGTTCGGTGCTAGTGTGTGTGTACTAATTACTGGGGGGGGGTACTCCTCGAAAGCTTTTCTTTATAATTTACAAATAAGTGCAGAGACAGAGCGTCGGGCTGCCGGGTTGTTAGCAAAGCTGTAGCTAGCCCCCTCAGGTATTTTTTTACAGAAGTTATTTTATTGACACTGCATTTACAAATACCTGCCCATTAACACACATATACACAAACACTGCCCTTACACACAACTGCCCATAAACACATAAATACATATACATTGCCCTTACATGCTGCCTTTACACATACCTGCCCATAACCACACACATACATATACACTGCCCTTACACACCTTCCCATAAACACATCCTCTAGATTGTAAGCTTGTTTGAGCAGGGCCCGCCTCACCTGTTGTCTCTATTAGTCAATTTGTTATGTTACATACTACTTGTTTTGTTCTGTCTACCCATTGTACAGCGCTACGGAATTTAATGGCGCTATGTAAAACAATAAATAATAATAATAATAATATATATGTACATTGCCCTTATACATGACTGCCTTTACCAACACCTTCCCATAAACACATATATACATACACTGCCCACACACACACATGTATACACTTACACTGCACTCATACACCCGTGCCTTTACACACATATATACACATATACACACCAGCTTACAAACACAAAAATACCTACACTGGTCTTACACACACATATACACATTCCTTACACCTCTTTCTCCCCATCTCTTACCTTTCTCATCCTTCATCCTCCATCCTGTTGTGGGGGCTGGGATGATGTCATATCCTGATGCTCGGCCTCAATAGCCGGCGTGTAATGATTAGGGAGCACCGAAGCCAAGGTCTGAAGCAACACACCTCGCGATCTGTAATGTTGAGCCGGTTAGAAGGAGATTTGGATCTCCCCAACCAGTCATGCTCATCGGGCGCCCACTGAGCAGGGCTGGTTGGGGAGATCACAATCTTATACCTGCCTCAGCAGGGTCCTGAAGACCGGCCCAGGGGAGGCAGCATCTCCACTTGCCCTTCCCCTATAGATACGCTGCTGTTTCAGGGTCTTCATGGTGAATCACATTGTCATTAAACTATGTTAAACCATTATTGTGAGTTTTAATAGTAGAAGGGATCTTTGTTCACAATGGAGACAGACCAACTCTTGATTTCCTACTAAAACCCTATTCCCTACTACATACTGTTTTGCATGTGGATACACTTTTCCCAACTACACATAAACTGTTTTACATAGCGGCATTCTTCCCAATTCACTAATGGCTGTAGTTGTTTGCTCTAGAAATATGTGTCTTTCACTTTGTGAACATACTGAAAATAAAAAATATATAAAGATAGGATTTCACTGGGTACTAAAATCCTGAAAACTACTTTAAAAGAAAATCAATTTCTAAATAAACTTATCGTTTATTTGAGATTCAACTAAAAACACTAATCAAATTAATAGACAGACAGTCCCTCCCTAACCCTCACACGAGGAGGATGGTGATCCATGGGCAAAATTAACACTAATAGTTGATCTATTAAGCTATAGCACATCGACTATGGATAAATATCTTTTCCTGACAAGTAGCCCTAGGTGGTCTTGTCCTGCTTGTAGTTTCAATGCCTAAGCACAACAAAGTATCTAGAGGGACAAGATACAAACTTACTAGATTAAACTATCACAAAGCCAATGTGTTTCCCCAAAGTCATCCCTACGGTATCAGAGGATGTATTATGAGCCTAATACTTTCCTTACTGTCTTCACTTTTTCTTTGTCGCATATTTGTGTTACCACTTCTATATAATCACACCTTGCTGTGGATATTGGATAATAGAGAATCAAGATGAATTAATCCACATCCTCTGATCCACGGTGAAACCACCTGATGTGTCAGAGTTCACATAAAGTTAAACAGCTTCGTCTTTAGCAACCTGTTAGCAGTTGGACTGCCAATTCCCATGTATGGCAACGTGAATCATTATGGAAAAAGAAATGTAGATGGAGCACTATGATACAATTGTAACAGAATAAAACAAAATATTGTGCAAGTATCTTTTCACAAAAAGAAAAAAAAAAGTAAACTGTTAGAGGGTCCTGATGAGCTTTATTTGAGAATGAATATTCAGAGGTTGGGATCTGAGAAAAATAAAAGAAGAAAAAATAAACACAGGCTGATTTACTGAGCAATACTATGATCTGCTCCTGCAAATGTGAGTTGAACTACAGAGGGGGAGATTGTGTATTCAGAATCGTATCGCATGATTATTCCTCTTGTTCTCTTTTGATTTTATGGACACACTATCCTGATAAAGGAAAAAAGAAGGGGAAGATAAATTGTATTCTCAAATGAAGCTCTTCAGGACCTTCTAACAGTTTACTTAAGTATATATTTTTTTCTTTTCTGATGAGATACTTGCACAATATTTTGTTATATTCTGTATCATAGCGCTCCATCTACTTTGCTTTCTCAGTTTTGTAAAGGATGTTAAAAGGAACCAGCACCTTAAATGTTGCAGAGCAGCTTTGGCAAAAAAAGTTAAACATCAAAGATAGCACCTAATAACATCTTTTGCACTTTTCCAGGAATCGTTATGGGTTAACAGTTATAGAAAATTGAAGGACAAATAGAAATGTGCAATATTTTTAAATATGGCTCATGCTGGAGTAGGTAATTTAGTTATTTAATGGAAATGTTTTGAATAGTATTTTGGATGAACATATGCTTTTCTTGATAAAGCCCCTGTTACTTTGTGTTTTGATGTTGATGCTGAGCAAATTAAATCTTCCCAGAAATGCCTGCAAAATGTAGACTGTTTCAAGATTAATTGAATATATCCTTGTAGCTATTAGATAACTGCATTTTGTAATTTTAAACCAGATATTCGTTTAGTATTCCATTAGAGTTATGTGCTTTGATATTAATGTTTTTTTTGTTTGTTTTTAAAGAATCCATTAATTTGTATTTAACAGAATATTTAATATTGTATTAAAAACTTTTTTTATTAAAAGTTAAAAGTGATTAAACCAATTGAGTTAAGTCTTGAGAGGATTCTGTAAAATCTATGTAGGCAAAGTGACCAATATGTGGTTTACATATTGCCCATTTGCTTCAACTGGGAATTCAAGGGGCATTTTTAATTTGGGAACAAAATGTGTTGCCCCGTGCCCTCACTTCTCATTCACTCTGTCTCTCTCACACTCTTAATCCATCCCTACCTTCTCTGCCAGCCACTTGCGCTTCTACCATCCGCTTCCGCATCTTCTTCACCGTTTATCTTCCTTATTATCTTCTCTATTATCTTCTCTATTCTATTTTCAATCTTCAAAACGTAATCTTCTTTCTTCGTCTGCTTCTCCGCGGACATAACCCGGCTATTTCTGCCAAAATGGCAGTGCCATGGTGATGTCCTCCCGGTTCCTCCAATCAGGGGAAAGGATGTCACTGCAAGTGCCGCCATATTGCCCTCAGATGAACTACAGTCTTAAAAATAATTGTAACTATATTTGTGCTATTTGCATGCTATTATTGTAAATTCTTCTTCATTTTTGAGATGTGTTATTAGGCAAATGTGGTAAAGCCTACCGCACAGGTCAAGGTCATTATTTCCGATTTTCATATTTGTGTGGCTTCCTACATGTCAATAAATTGGCACCCACTGTAGAAACAAACCCAATTGACAAGGTCAATATTTTCTTTTAACTCCACTTAGAAACATAGAAATTGACTTGATTACAAACATTCAACTCATCTAGTCTGCCC
Organism: Spea bombifrons; assembly: GCF_027358695.1. Taxonomy (NCBI): domain Eukaryota; kingdom Metazoa; phylum Chordata; class Amphibia; order Anura; family Pelobatidae; genus Spea; species Spea bombifrons. Next base: position 63,771,945 of record NC_071090.1, on the reverse strand, counting down.
ATTTTTTCTGCTGTTATGACACAAATCCCTTACAAGACAGAGGACAATCAAATATTGATATTGATTATAGAATCGACAAGTGACAACCATTATGCAGAAAATGCAAAAAATGAATGTGAAGTTTATAGCTTATCTCAAACTCTCGTGAGCATCACCCCTTTCAAAATGCTGTCACTTGTGCAATTGATTTTCCTATTACTATCAGTTACATATTCATTAAACCTTAGCTGTATAAAAACAAATGGTCCATTCAATACATTAAGCTAAGAGAAAGTGAAGGACCTTCTCCATAAAGCTTGTAACAGACTTAACTCTGTCATTTATGTTATAATTTGTTGTATTCATATTCTCATAGTTTTTGCAAGTTTTAAATGTGGATAGGGTTTACACTGTCCATGTTGCAGGGGGAATGTGTTTGGGGTAGGACTGTTACTCAGAAGGAAATGGTCTTGGGATATACTGGTCATAACAGTCATACTGGTCATAACTGTAATACAAGAGAGCCAGCATATCAACAAGAGTTATTAGAGTCCCATCCTCATATACAAGGTTGCTTAGCAAACCCCTGAAAAGGCATAAGGTCTGTATATTTTTTACTTTGTACTAGTAATATGCAAAAGATAGATAATTTAGGGATAAGTCATTAATGCATATTATTTGTATTTTGTTTAGCTCTTACGGTGAATTTTTGGAGTTAAAGGAAAGTTTACAATAAAGCTTTTAAAAATCATCAGTAAAGTTTTGGCCATCATTCAGACGGGGTCTGCTACAAAGCTTACAACAAAAAACTGTAGCTGCAAGTTCAGGACTAGATTATCCTGGACACCTTTTAACAGTCTTAGGAGGTATTAGCATAAAATAAGGCAGTCCATGAAAAATACTTAGAAAAGACACATTTGCGGGCTGATCACAAACAGGTGGGACAAATAGGATCATATACAGGAATGGGCAGAGTCCCCCCATTAAACCTTACATGTGGAGAATCCAACCCTCCCCAGTTGATTCAGTTTAGGAGGAATGTTCATGTTTTTTTGATCGTTGCAGTACTTTTTAGAAGGTGATAATGGCTGTTACTCTGGAGAGTAACGATAACTATAAAATTGTGGTACACTGTGGGAAGTTTTATTAAACCTCTGATACACTCCTTATTCCGTAATTCAAATTGAATGGCGTTTTCAGTTTCAGTGTAATTTCAGCCGTTACAGTTATATAATAAATTATATTAATACACTGTGCATTTCATTTTACAGCTTTACAATCCACAGATTTTTTTTCCGCTTGGAAAAAAAGAAAAGCGAATCAGTAAGAGCAGCTGCAAGTTGCCATTTCAGAACAATGATTTTAATAATGGGGGAGCCCACTTTTACTATCCAAGCACAATATGTGCATGATAAGGTCAAACACACAAAATTTTAAAGTTCATATAGAATGTTAATTCATTCACTTTCTAGAATAACTCATGCAAATAAACATTGTCATATACTGCACCAAATGGCATAGCTGGCATCTCAAGTTGTACCATTTCAGTTTCTACTTAAAATGATATTATTCTTTCAAACATTAACCTTTTGTCAAGGCTGGTGTTAGAATATACAGCTGTGTACCATATTCCCATTTCTAATATAGATTTTTTTATTCTTAAACATAATTATTGGTATGTTTTATTATTTTAACGAATGTGGAATGGAATGGAGGGGGATTGTTCATTCCCATTGTAGTATGAAACCTTATATCCCAATATCTTCTAAATTTATGAATTTATAACTCTTCTGTGTAGTAAAGCATAAAACATTATGTTCTGTTTATATCCACCCGTTATTACTCAAGTTTCAAATCTGGACAACTTTTGCCATCAAAATACAGTTTATATCATTGCAAACTGTAAAAGTAGAAATTACACACACAAGTAGAATATGTGCATGCACATGTCATCTACTTTTCACATTGTAGTGTCTTTTATGACTAAATTTGTGTTCCAAAATGAACCCCCTGAATAACCTACACTACTGCAGTTTTCATTACATCTGCCACGTCAGTGTTACAAGGGATAGTATTATCATGGATGTTATGCCCTAATTTATGGAATCAAATCATTGAGTCCTCATTGTTGGATGAGATCCTAAAACACAGTGTTTATATGGTATTTTAATGGATTGTTTTAATTACAAAAGCTTAGTCTTTGTTATTCTACATGTATTCAGCTGATTGAATGTATTCTATAATGCTGCTTATCTATGTTTTTATGGATGCATAAGGATGTAGAGTGGTAAAAGTAGACCAATGAACATGAGTGTGTGTATGTATATATATATATATATATATATATATATATATATATATATATATATATATATATATATATATAATGTTCCTTTTAGTGTTCCTTGGTACCTAAGAGCTCTGAGCAAAGCACATAGATGATTTTTACATGTCTGAATGTATACTAATTTACAGTGTTATTAGTCACTTGTCTATTACATTACATTATAATAATTCAAAGTTCTTTTTCAGTCTATATGTTAAAATTAAATAAGCTTTAATTGTGGGTTAAAAAATTAAATAATTAGCATAGGTATTCGCTACACTGAACTGTACCTCTCTTACACTTGAGAATTGTTCAGCTTGTAGGGGTGCTGCAGCTATCATTCTTAGATGTTGAAATTAGTGGTTACATGATTGTGTAGATTTATAACACTCTTTAACGTGGTATTAGGAGATTGCGTGCTAAATATACACAACACTTTTATGTAACCCTTAATAATATCATGTAATATAGTAAAGAAAATTGTTAATTCACTGGATTAATAATCTATGAAATTGATGCAAAAATCAATGTCAAGAACTGTGGTTTTACAATGCCAGAAGCAATTTTCAGAACTTGGCTATTGGCTGATATATAAACATATCAATACTGTTTTAAAACTAAAGGGTATAATGTTTTATTCAAAACAATTCTGCCTGTATTGATTTTTTTCTTTTCTTTTTAGATACCCTAACATAGATACAAATCAGTCTCCGAGACATCCAAGCAAACCTCCTGATCCAGGACCAACTGGTTTAAGCAAAAGCAGAACAGTAGATGCATTCAAGACAGAAATGAAAACACCTGGAAGAAGCCCTTCAACTATGAGCTTAAAAGAACCACGATCCAAACCTGACATTAAAGAAGAGCAGAAGCCCAGCATGATGACTGGTTTTCTGACCGACAGCAATCCATTAAGTGTTGTCTCTTCTGTAGTTAACAAATTTAATCCATTTGATGCAAAATCTGATCCCGGTGCAAATCAAGAAGAAAACTTGAAGAAACAGAAAGAACATGAAAAAATTGAAGATCCTAGAGAAAAAGTTAAACCTCCACATCTACTTCAACAATCACCAGGACATACACAACATTCACAACATCCACAAGGGCCTGTGAAGTCCACTGATACTATTACACCCACACAACAGCAACCTAGTAAATCTTCACAATCAGGGCCAAAGCCAATTCCTTTGCAACAGAGTACTTCAAAGTTTCCAACACAGTCATCTAGCACCACAAAACCATCTTCGCATACCCCTCCTCCCAAAGAACCACTGTCTCATGTAAAAGATCCCATTAAACCGGTGGCTCAAGAGTCAAAACATACTACCTCATCATCCCAGTTTCAAGGACCTAAAAAGGAAACCATTAAACATGACCAATCTGTTACCCAAGGACCAATGGATATGGGTAAACAGAACATGCAACAATCCAGACCTCTGACACAATCTAGATATTCATCAGAGGTAGCAAAAGGACCACCACACACAACTGAACCTGCAAAAAAACTAATAAAAGAGCCTGAAAAACAACCCGCCCAACCCCAAGGCCCTGCCAAACAAATTATGCAACAAGCTGGGCCCACCGGAAAAACTACACAGCAGGCCACAAATATGAAACAACCAATCCAGCAAACACTGCCTTTACAACAACAAACCACAACATCTATGACTTCAAAACAAACAGCACAAAAGCCAGAGCCTTCAAAACCACCGGAAACTAAACAGTCATCCCAGAGTCCCAGAAAGCCAATGCCTGGTTTAAACCAATCTGCTAAAATGTTACCACAGCAGCAAGACAAATTTCCAGAAAAAATACCAGAACCCAAAAAACAGCAACAAGATTCAACACAGGAGATGTCCAAAGTAGCTGAAAAGACTATGTGTCCACTTTGCAGTACTACAGAATTGCTTCTCAACACAAACGAAAAGGCCAACTATAATACGTGCACGCAATGCCACACTACAGTATGTAGTTTATGTGGCTTTAATCCCAATCCTGATATGACTGAGGTAGGCATGCTTCAAAGTTATCTACTTTATTGGTGAAATAATGTTTAATGTGCTGCAACATATACTTAAATAAGGCAAAACACTGGGTTAGCCAAGGTACAATACGCAAAGGAAGCTCCCTCCAGTTGAAATGTAAAACTATCTCCTGATCTGCAGTTCAGTTTCACATTGCTGCTGTAATCGGAAACAGTGTAATTGAGCTGCTGTTGAGAGCTGTAGAAAGTTTGTGTGTTTTAAATAGTCTGCACAGTAAATTCTCACATTTATCACATTATCACACAGCATTGAAATTAGATTACAGAAAGCAGTTGTTTCGGGGGAGATTTCTTAACTTTCAGCGTGCGTCTATAAAGCTTAAATTTAATAACAGTCAGATTTAAGGATTGTTTGACTAATAAATATTTTTGAGGGGTTTGGGTTTTATGTCTGCAATTTGTGTATCATATCTTCTAAACCTGGAAGGTCATGTTGTTAGCCATGTGATATTCTGGGTGGTTTTCCCTGCGGAGATACCACAATCAGCCAATTCATTGTGGCAATGCTAGTGAAGCCCTGCAGATCAAAGGAAATCCTTTCCTCCATAGACTTTCATTTTCGGTTTTGTTCCCCTGAGATATATTGTTTACCATAATGCAGTATAAAGAGTAGACATGGGGTTTGTTTAGTCTTTCTGCCACGATGTTGACTATTCCAGTTCAGCTTTAGAAGCTTTCAGCATAAAAAGCAAAAGTACTACTTCTCTTAAACCAAGAGATCACTGTGCCACTCTGATTGCATAGGACTAAAATGATCACTCACGAGGGCTGACATTTACTACCAAAAAGATATTACAAGTTACTTTTTTATTTTATTCACTAAAAGGATAGTTCACAGGGAAGTTTGCTGGAGAGCGGTGGTTCAGCTCCATTATGAAGAGTGAATCCCAGTGAGCTTCTGCTGCAAGAAGAGCTTGGCTGTCCCTGTGCAATGTGTAGTTTAATGAATAGTTTATTAATAATACTAGTAAAGTGAGAACAACTGTCCTGCTAATTCTCCCTTTAGTGAATAAAGCACATTGTGTCTATAATTTCTGTATTAAAGCTGTCACTTTTCACAGATATTTACATTTTATTGTTCTGCGCGCCAACTAAACACATGTAATGTTTATACTTTAAAATAAGCAATATATGACTACTGCAAACTCTGTGTGTATATACCATGGGAAAGTCATCGTAACTACTTTTTAAACAATATAGTAACAATACAGAACAGGAAATGTATTTCATAATACTGGCTTTATCGCAAGCTACCACTCACCTCAGCTTTGATGATGTTAACTAGATGTTGCTAACACGATTATATTTACTGATAACTTAAAAGCTTAAGCTACAGGCAGTTCTAACTTACAAATTTAGCTATTCCAAAAGCCGTGAAGGTAACCATTCCCCTAAGCACAGACCTAAAAACCGGTTAGAACTAGATGTGCTCAATAAAAAATATAAGGTCATCTGAATCTGTTTTATAAGTGCATAAAATAAATATAAAAATTGCCAACATTGTATAGATACAGTGAGGAAAAGACTTTTGATGAAATAATAACGTAATAAGTATAATAATAATATGAAATAATATTAAATAAAAAAGAAATTAAAAAAAATAGAATAAAAGAAAAACATGATTTTTTTACTCATCATTGTTTAATGATATGCTAAATATATGGAATAAAAGAAGAAATAAAAATGCTTATGCTTTTATAATATTTTCTGAAAAAGATTCATAAAAACATATTTTTTATATTTTAATAGTTAATCTCTTATGTGATATTTGCATTTGCGTGTGACTTTTGATTACACAGTGAGAAACCATTGATGACATTTTAAATGATACAATGCTTTTAAAACATAAGTAAATTATACATTGATATGAATAGCTAACGAGCTTGACTACAGTGTGCCATCTGCACCTTTGTTATTGTTCCCAGGCAACTGTAATTTACAACTGTACAGCCTCACGTGATGATCATCGCTGTTCTCTGGTTAAAGCAAGAGCAGGATGTGTATTTAATTCTTTGTTTGAGGAGACAAGATAATCTGTATTTTCAAATCCTGGTAATGTTCAATTTGTTGATGGCTTTGTGCATCACTGAAACATTTGCCCCATTTCCTTCCAAATATTTTATTTATATTTTATAGGACAGAACAGACTGATTTTTGTTCTTTTGTAAATTAGTGAACATTAAAAAAAAAAAATAGACCTATATATATTCCCCAAATTTAAAACCGTTCCTTTCTTATAGATTCCCGTACCATAATTAATTCACTGAAAATAACGAATAAAATACATGTAGTGCATATTTCAACAATGGGATTGTGTGAATTGCTTCAGGTGGATAAATACGGAGAGAAAGTGGCTGTAAATATTTATCAAGCAAGAAGTACAACCAGTTGGCCCATCTAGTCTGCCCATTTCCCTGCTGTAAACACTCCAACCGTAATCAGTCCTTGGTCATGTCTTAGATTCAGGATAGCTCTATGCCTATCCCATGCATGTTCAAATTTCTTCACTGCATTAACCCCTACCACATATGCCGATGGTGGCTTTTTCACTTATCTACTACCACCATGTTTTAAATGCACTGGAAAATCTCCAGGATTGAAATTTTGTGCTGGAGCTTTCTTCACAAGTATATTGTATTGCTGTTCTTTGTATCATCAAGGCTTTTTGTCCAGAAGTAGCTGTGCGTACGGATAACAAAAAGAGACAGGTGTGAGACATGCATATTGGTTTATGGTTGGCTTTGTGTACACTTTTCCCTTTGTTCCCTACGTCTTTGAATATTATTTAAAGTACAATTGTGCTCTCATTACATAATTTCAATTTGACAGTGCTATTGAAATTTTTTTCCCCATAACTCCTGACTGCAAATTGTTGTAAAATTCAGATTCCCTGCTAGAATTGCAATTTCATCAAACCCTGCAAATGTCACTAAAATCCACCGAGTAGTTCCTGAGAACCCAACTGCTAAACAAAATGTATTTGCAAGAGGTACTTTACAATATCTACATCCAGAATATATTAAACAAGAATAATATCTTGTGAAAAAAGAGACCCAACGGTGCCTGGTCCCCAACTGACCTCAATGGCACACAACGGGTTAATATTATTCTCTTAATATACATAATTGCCAAGCACAATCCAAGTTCATGTTGACATCAACACACAAAGCCTATTGTGGGAAATGCCAAACTTGTAACATAGTGTTTACTTATGTGTGTGTCATTATATGGAAAATAAAAAAACACACAGCTGGTTTTCTAGTAACAGCATCAAATATTTGTATTTGCAAAGACAATGGTTAGGGCTCTTAAAATGTACAGCTTGGGGGAGCTAAGAAAGGGAGGAGATGTGATGAAACCCTTTAACAGATAAAATCATTTTCAAATGTAGTTGATAATTTATAGAAGTTTATTTCATGTTAGAACAATAGGTCATGATCTAAAACTAGATGGTTGGAGACTTTTTAATGTAAGGAATGCAAGGAAGCTTTACTTCTGAGAGGGTAGCAGATAAGTGGAACAGCCTCCCAGCAGACCAAGGACTGAGTCTATGCATCAGGAAAATGGACAGAAAGATGGGCCAAATCTGTTGTCAAATGTTTCTATAATCGAGCTTTAATTCACCCTGTATTTTCAACAGTTGTTTAAATGTGAGTTGGTAGTATGTACCAGAATCTTCATTTTTTTTCTTGGTAAATGTTTTTTCTGCTTCTGATTAGTCGCTTAGGTCTCACACTTAAAATATGCCCTTTTTTTGTTTTTCTACAATTTATTCATTGGACTACTATGTGCACCTTTACATGTCAGGTTCTAATTACTGGTATGTGCTTTTAAGTACCAAATCAGTCATATACTTATATAATGTTACTGAAAACACCCATCTATTTCACAGTTCCCTATGTATATAATACCCTTTATCTTTCTGTATCTGCGGGCATGTAGCAGTTCTTGATTAGTAAAACCACATCAATAAGGGTCATCTGAACTACAGCTACACATATAGCAATCTCAAGAACCATGCAGTCCCTTTCCTTTGATCTGCTTTTATTCCTACATTTCTGTAAGGCAGCTCAGGTTTGTAGTTGTTGTGAATTAGAAAATCCACATCCAAGAGGAGTAAATGGACAGTGGCCAAAAGATAAGAATTGTTACACGTGTAAAACAGCATGAGTTTGGTCATATTGGCTTTATTTAGAGCTATATGACTGCCATTGAGTATGAATAGAAAAATAAATCAAAATTAGACAATTTAAAGCAAAATATAATGTAATATTAAATGAAAGAAAGTTCTCTCCAACATGTGCTTTGCTCTTGACACTAGATAGGACTTTACAAATGACATTATCAATGGCAGTGGTGACATTTTGGTACTTGATGAATTACTAAAAATCAGAATACACAAGTTAAAAGCATAAAAATGAATTATCACTGTAACTGTATCCCAAGTCTTTGTAATAGTGACAATACATACATTTACAATGTGGATCAGAAAACCCAACAACTCACACTACCTAGAAATATTCAAGTGGATGGTGGTGTATATGCCAAGCTGTAGAACTTTTAACACAGGTATGAAAGATGAATGGACAGCTTATAATATATATTTTATTAACCTGTGTTGCAACTAGTTCATTTAGTTTCTCAATATAAATACACAAAGTAGTTCAAGGGTTATGTAGCCTTAAAAACTATATGAGTAACTGCTTGAGTAAATTCTGAGCAGTCACCATAGAAACATGTGGGATGTTTTTACCAATTGCTCAAAATTGGAGTTTGCCCCAGAACTGCTTTACTTGTGATGATAGGGTGAAAAGGTTTTGTAAATAATTAACACTTTAGGCATCAATCCACTACAATTTACATAACTAATAAATGTAAAAACTTTTAATTTACATCTGTTTTATACAGTTTTAATGAAGTAATTCTAGATATTTTGTTTGATATTTTAATTTCCATGGTACAGTTTAATGGAACATTGTAATTCCTTTTATTTTATTGGTAATTTTAGTGGCATGGTCGCTAAGACTGAGTAATTTTTTAATCTTATAAAGTTTGTACTTATACCAATGATATCAGTGACATGTGCATCCACAAGTTTTAGTTTATTAAAGAATTACCAAACGTTTTAATTATGCATTTTTTTAATTATTAGCCTTTAGGATATATCTACTTAGGTATATCTACTTACCACCCTCCCCAGTTTTTTGTTGTTGTCAGGCTGGTGGACTGCAGATCAGTCAATCAGCCAAGACCAGACTCAGCAATGTTCTCTTGCTGCTCCTGCAATGAGGAACACTCGTTCAATAAGACCCCCTCTTTAGATGATGAGAAAAAAGTTTTCACTACAGGAGCAGTGAAGTTCTATTACTAAAGTTCCTTTTTGGATTCTGGTGGAATTGTAAAAATAACTTTAAGTATAGAACTTCCTATACATGTATCAAGCACTATGCATTATCGCGTTAATGTGATTCCTTCATGTAATTATGTGGTGATGAAGGTAAGTTAGAAGGGACCAAAAGGCAAAAAAAAAAGAATTCAAGTAATTATCTTACTGTACATAATCTTATACTGTTTAAAAATTACAGATTAAACTTTTAAATAAATTAGGGGTTGAATAAGTTCTGAAAATGACATAGAAACATATCACTTTATAAATAAGTAAAAATGTCTTAGTTTAATCTTCTGACAGAAGTCTCTTTGAGGTCTGTTACTAAGGCAATGGGATTAGAGGCTTTAGCAATCATATTAATTCCAGTTTTAGGAATAAAATCAGAATGTTCTTTCAAATATTTAGTGCAAGTAATATAACAAAATGTTAAATAAATGTAAGTCACAAAGTCACTTAACAATACTGTTTTATATTCGTATAGAATCCCAGTAAATAATACTAGTTTAGTGAAAATTACTGTGTTGTCAAAATGAATCTTCTGTCTGCACTATAATGCCCATTATGCATAGTAAACCGTTTAATTTCCTTTTTTTATTATTTTAATTTGTAGAGCATCCCCATAGGGATGTGGGCAATTACCGAAGGTTTCACAGAAGCAAAGCACCTGTTATCACTCTATTGCTGTTATCAGATGAGAATTAAACAGGCCTCACTCCATGAGTCATACGTTCATTCTCTAGGTTACATCCCAGTCATCAGAAACATTTCCTGTACTCTTAACGACGTTAATCTGTTTGACCATTATATAATAGTTAGATATTCCTTTGAGACAGAACCTAAGGTACCACAGTCATGTGTCATAGTAGGTAAATATAAAATTATATATGTATTATTTTAGTTATTCCTATGGCACTCAACTAGTTCATGGTATGTAGACTAATCTGCTATGATTTACAGCTTGAGTACACATTAATGCGTTCCCAATAGTGAACACATTCCTCATCCAAGTACACATTTTACTCTCATTAAATCCCTTGATCTCCTGGGGTATTTTTTAATGAGACCCCACAACATACTGCTTGTGTCATAGTATATTTTGCTTTTGATCAAAATGAGGACATGGGGCCATTGACAACCAGCTAGACCAAGCTGAACGAAGCTGAACTGCATGGCAAGTTAGCATATGTTTATATAGCTATGGTGTAACTTTAAAAGATTATTGCATAGGTTCATTACGATGTATAACAAAAAACAGCAGTGTGTTCCTGAGACTTCTAAGAATAAACAACAATCCACCAAAATGTATCCAAGTTAGGGGACGCAGACTAGGTCTTGGCAATTTCAGTGCATCTTCACATTTACCAGTTACCAGTTAGTCTTCCAGTAGAAGCACTATAGGCAAACAGAAATACAAGTAAGCATGGGGTGTGCATAAAGAATTCCTTAAAAATGAATATGTAAAAAAAAAAAAAAAAAAAAAAGGGGCAGACTAGATAGGCTAATTAGTTTGTATCTGATGTATATATAGAGTATGTCTTTGGGGAATTGTCTTTTGGGAAAAGTCTTACCATTAAGTATAACTTTAAAACAAAAAAATGCCTTTCACTTATACTTTTACATTGGTCAACCTGTGTAAGTGTGTTAAGGATACTTGGTTTAACTGTAATCTTAATGAAACAAAGATCTCAATATGGCCCAACTAGCGTTATTTTATATATTTTGTCCTATCCTAAAATTATATTCTCTTTAGTTGGTTGTCTCAACCAATCAAATCAAATCATCTTAATAGTTAATAATAACTAAATAGTAACTTAATAGTTATAATAATCATGCATATCCAGAAAACAGTATAGCTGATCCCATGGCATGTGCATAATGTGGGGTTTTAATGTATATATTGCTTAACTCTAAAAGCATAATCGCATAGGTTTATTTACAGTATAAGGCTGAAAAATGAAGTATTTGGGGAAAATGACTTGCTTGGAGAATCCCTTAGAGACTAAATATGGACATATCATTTTTGTGTCTAACAAAATGTTGTAAAACATCTGCATTCAATTCTAGTTCACTAACATAACTTGATAAAAGTAATGTGCATATAAAATAATAGTAATGCTATGAACTTCTCTTAACAGATTCATGAATGGCTTTGCTTGAACTGTCAAATGCAAAGGGCACTTGGTATGGATAAGAACCCACCTCCTTCTAAACCATCACCAGTGAAGAAGAAGCCTGCATCTGCAGTGCCATCAACAAAACCTACACCTGAGTCCTCTCAAAGAAAGCAATCTATTAGTGCACCAGAGCAAAACTTGGCACAGGTTTCAAAAGTAGCCACTCCTGTATTAACAAAACAGCGATCTGTGACTGAATCACCTACTTCTAAATCTAAGAAATCATTTGAACCTCAAACTGGAAATGTGCCTTCTAAAGCAGAGTTAATGGAAAAGCCCCAACAATTATCACCAGAAAACAAGCAACAGCAAACCAAGCCAGAAGAGAGAGTTTGTGACGTGCCATCTTCTCAAGTGGTACCAACAAAGTTAGATTCTTTATTACCTAAAGTCCCCTCATCACCAGGGAAGAGAGATATAGATTCAAAAACAAGAGATACTGCAAAACCAGAAAAAAGTCAGTTGGTTGAAAAGTTGCCTGTATCCCAGCCAGTAGTTCAAGAATTACACCAATCATCTGCATCTAGCACACATCCAAAACTTCCCCCAAAACCTGACACTTCAAAACTGGAAGAAGATCCAAAAAGTAGCCCAAGCAAGATAAATCCAAATCTTAATGGCAAACAAGTTCAAAAAGAAGCACAAGTCCAACCAAGTCCAAAACCCAGTCCTTCACATAAACCTGTGGTTTCACAAACTATGTCACATGCACAATCTGAGGTTCAAAAAGATCCACTAGTCCAGCCAAGTCCAAAGCCAAGTCCTTCACGTAAACCAGTGGTTCCACAAACAATGTCACGGACACAACCTCAAGTTCAAAAAGACTCACAAGCCCTGCCAAGTCCAAAGCCAAGTCCTTCACATAAACCAGTGGTTCCACAATCTACATCACAGGTGCAACCTAAAGTTCAAAAAGATCCACAAGTTCAACCTAGTCCAAAGCCTAGTCCTTCACATAAGCCAGTGATTCCTCAAATTACATCACAGGCACAACCTCAAGTTCAAAAAGATCCACATGTCCAACCCAGTCCAAAGCCCAGTCCTTCACATAAGCCAGTGATTCCACAAACTACTTCACAGGCACAACCTCAAGTTCAAAACGATTCAAATGTTCAACAGAGCCCAAAGCCCAGTCCTTCACATAAGCCAGTGATTCCACAAACTACTTCACAGGCACAACCTCAAGTTCAAAACGATTCAAATGTTCAACAGAGCCCAAAGCCCAGTCCTTCACACAAGCCAGTGGTTATACAAACTATGTCACAGGCACAATCTCAAGTTCAAAAAGATCAGAAAATTCAACCAGGTCCAAAACCCAGTCCCTCACATAAACCAGTTGGTCCACAAGCTACACCTCAACCACAACCTGATAAATCTCAAGGTCAGCCACGACGTTTCAGTCTTAATCTGGGGAGCACCACAGAAACCCCTAAACATCAGCCTACAACACCACAGGGTACTGTAACTGGGAAACTATTTGGATTTGGTGCATCCATTTTTAGCCAAGCCTCAAGTTTTATATCTACTGCAACACAGCCAAGTAATCAGATGCAAAATACACAAGGATCAACTGCAAAACAGCCTCCTTCACAACAAGCAGCGGAACCACCTACAACAGCCAAAGATGCTATGCATGATAAACAGCTCCATCCCCCACAGAAATCTTCTGAACTGCCAAAAACTGCCAAAGAAGCTCCGCTGCCTAAACAGCCCCATCCAGCTCAAAAAACTTCAGAACTGCCCAAACAGCCCGTTCATGCTCCTCAGTCATCAAAACCCCAGGTGGTTAAAAAGGAAGCAGAACCTCTTCCAGTAGAGAAAACAGAAGATTCAAAAGATAGTCTTATAGCAAAAGAGGCTGAACATAAGATGGAGACTAAGAAGGAGACCACCACAGGGCTACCTAAAATGGAAAAGATACCAAACCTTAAAAAGCTATGTCCACTATGTGAAACAGAATTAAATATTGGTTCTAAGGACCTACCCAACTTTAATACATGCACACAATGCACGAATGTGGTATGCAACATGTGTGGATTTAACCCAACACCACATCTGACAGAGGTAGGTAATGTTTTTTATTCTTAATATTTCGTCAGATACCATGCACATGTGGAAACTACACAAAAAAAAAGTTATTTTATGCTAGGATTACAAAAAAATGTAGGTGTTGCCCATATAACAGTGTACCAATATAAGTTATCTTTAAACTACATTTAGTTTTTTTTGTTTTATGATGTCATTTGTTAGAAGATTGTACTGAGATCTTTTTCACCTATAAATATTTAACGTGCAAGAAAAGCAAGGCCTTGGTTTTCTACCTCTTTAAGGCTGATTTATGTAGTTGCATGATAAAGCGAAAGCAGGGGAACAGAAGGAAAAACGATGCCCCTTAGGACGTACCTGTATGGCATGTGTTTCTCACAACGACAGGGACATCTCTTGACAGCCTGGATTCCCCTTATCAGCAAAAGTCAGCATCTCTGGGTCTCTGTTCACAGTGTTTAGGCTCTTAATTCAAGTGCTGGTTCATTGTTATATAAGGAATGCCTGGTCACATAACGGGGCATTTCCTTCTGGTAAGTGTCAACTCTGGGGGAAAAAGGGAATTCTATCTATATTGTACAGAGAACAGTACAACAAAACATAAATTATATATTTTGTTTTAAAGTGCCCAACATCTTATATGCCTAATAGCACAAGTAAAAAAAATAACCCTAGTATATTTTGTGTGGCAATAGTTTAAAAAGAAATCTTTGGAAAAAATATATAGGGTACCATATTAGGGCACTAGAAACCCTCCGTACTGGACAGGTCCCTTTATTAACTGTATCACTGTTTCCAACTATAATGATTTTCAAATTTGGTATGTTTGGGTAGTGGTCACAGATTGCAACTCCTCTCAAACAAAAGTGTATAATTTTAAAAATCAGACAATCTAGGCGACTTAACAATGGTAATTCCACCACTTTTCATGCAGCCATTTCCCCACCACCCTCTTCTAAAGTATGTGTCAAAAAAGTTAAAAAGGTACATTTGCACATGACCTTGCTTAAAATTTCTTTCACAGGATAGATACCACTAACAAAAGCAATTTATATTTCTACAATAACATATGTATACAGATTTTTTTTTATGTTTTAAAGGGCATAAAAGCGCCTGAGCACTCACAATCTCACAACATGGTTTTGTTAAATTGGAAGGCAAATGGGCTTTTTGCACACTGTATTTACACTTTTTCAAATTATTATTATTAATATTATTATATATTTTTCAATTTTTTTTGTACTGCTCTTTTCTGAAAAGAAATCACTAAATGGATCATTCTTGTGACTAGTGGGTAGTCACTTTTTAACACCCTAATAAGTAATAGCGCTAAGAATAAAAATGCCAAGGAATATGGGAAAAAAATCAGAGATTACTGCTTACCTTATTAGTTTACAAAGCACACTTATCGATGGGAAGTGAATATAAATTAAATGTGACCGTATCAAATGTAGCTTTTTTTTAGCAGTATAAAAGAGACATTCAAGAGTAATTACTTAAAACAAAGATTTCCAAGATCTGTATGGCAGTCACTGAGAGATTTTTTTAATCTCATGAGATTTAAGGAGGACTCAAACATCCCTTGAGATCAAAGAAAAGACATTTCAATTGCTATAGCAAAGGTCGGAAATATGTGAAAGGCAATACCAAGAAATTGAAGAGCATATGGGGTCACAGCAACTGAAATTACACTCCAATATCATGTTGATCCGTTGAGATATCTTATTAACTAGTTGGTAGCGTTTTTCTAAATCTTCCTTTTTTTGTGCTGTGTGCAGATTAAAATAGGCATTACTATCTGTACTAGAAATCTAACTGATGTGTACACTGGGATCAGTATTTTTTACTGCAAGTTGTCTCTTCCTATTACTTTATGATGATTATTGGTTCAGGCAGGGTTGTAAGGGTAGATGGGGATGGATAAAGTTAACTTTATGATGGGAAATTGATTAAATTATGACATTTGTTCCACTTTGAGACACATATGTCACCTTGTACTTTGGGGACTTTTAAACCAAGAACATATTTACACTAATTCGTGCAAGCTAATGGTGGTTTTCCTAAAATACATATACTTATGCTGAACACTGCAACACTACCCTTGGTTACAATAAATGATTTTCCTTTGTTTCCACCCTGTTGGATCCTCATATCTTATGGACTGCCCTGCCATAAGATAATTAAGTGTTTAAGTTGTGCCAACTGCATTTTTATGTTAGCAAGGTTTGTCTGATCTTCTTATGTGTTTAATAATAAACTTTACTGGCTCTCACTGTCCAGAAATTCTGTTTTCTGGAATTCTTTCATACTTTCTTGTGAGGTCCACATAAATGAAAACAAAATAAAACTGTAAGATATGTATGTGTGTGTGTGGGGAAATTGTCTGGGTTCAATAATTGTATTATTAACTGGAATGGGTAAACTACATATATGTATTAATAAGTTAATATTTTTATGGGTCCTCAGTTCCATGCTAAGAGATACCTCAGAATATACCACCCATAATAATTATAATTAAGTTGACCCTCCATCCACTACAAACTATACTTCCATAGTGGTAAACCTATTAGCGCTGCTGTATTCAAGCTGGGATTTCAGCTGTGAAAGTAGAATATGAAAGTGTCAGCTCCAGACTCTGTAACCTAGAGGAGCTGACCATTCACCCTTCGCCTGGGGTAAAAACAAAGTTTTCAGGACCTCCAAGGTCTCTTCTTGAGGTGGAATAGTTATACTAATAAAGGTATTCTTCTCTTGAGCCACTACAGCTATGTATATTTTACTTATTAGGCATGTTGCAAAATATTGGTTGATACAAGTATATATAACTGAATTTTGAAGGCTGGTGTAGCAATGGCATTACTTATGAGGATAGCCATTAGACTCATGTCCCTTGAATACATTATCGTTTATTTACGGGGCAAAAATGTTAAGGCCTTCACGCTAAGTTCAAGTTAAAATCTTGCAAATAACAATCATATTTCGGTAATGAAATAAGTTGTACAAGGATCAACATCCTTATTAATTTTTTCCTTCTAGGTTTTATTAATTTATGCTGTGTTAAGTAGGTATTTTTCTCCACCTGAAGTTGTCAGTGTGTGCTGGCAACAATGAAAGGTTAAAGCAATTAAGTAATCAGCGCCTGCCAACATCTTTCAATCAATATTTCTGTTCTATTTGCTGTGTTTTCTTTTGTGGTTCTGTAGTGCCATTTGTTCATGGTATCGCAGTATGCCATCATTATCTCCATGCACGTGGTACCATCCAAGTAACACACTCACAGAGTATGTAATTAGTGTAATTAGGCCAAGAGGGCTTGTATTGGGGTCCACATTGCTTTAAAAATTGGCAAAGTGTTTTTTGATGATCTTTAGAGTAAGCTCAGTCATTCTATTCTGTTACAAATCCAATGGCAATGAAACATGCACAAGGTAGCTGGTAACAGGTTTTAGTAAGAGAAGGATCATTTTTGGAATTTGTTTCTCGAAATATCATCTTTGTAAGATTTGTGATTGGTTTTGCATTTTCTGGGAAATATTTTTATTCTTTCCTTTTTTGTAAAGCTTTTTTTTTTCTCTTTGTATGAAAGTATTGCAAGGAGTCCCTAGTTCTATTTGTGTTGCATACCCATGTTTCTTCATACGTCCAGTTTTATCTCTGTTCATGGTCACTTAACCCATTCCTTTCTTACCCTACTTTTTAATTAAGGTATATTACCTATAGGTATCCAGTCTGAATATTGTAATTACGTTAAGCACATGTTTGTCACCAGATAACAATATTTTCATTAAATTAGATTTTGGCTGTGTGGATTTATTTAATACAGTTATGGTCTTGGACTACAACCATCCTAGCACTTGTAAATTTTATATCTGGAAGCCACACTTTTACACAACAAATGCTCTTTATTGAGCAGTCTACTGCTCATGTACTTTGCGTGGAATTAAGAACCTTAGGGTAGCTGTGCTCTTCCTTTTATGGATCTGATTCTTCAAGATGAATGTGTGTTCAATGGAGGAAGAGAAGAGTTAATAAATAGCATATATATATTTTTTTACATATAAAAATATTTTTCTCAATTTAAGATGTGAAAAAATGCTCCAATAGTACTGCAGGTTCACATTTTAATAAATTTAAAAAAGAAAACAATCGGGAAAAAAAAAAGATTTAAAAAAGTCTCTCAAAGTCAGCTCTGCTTCTCCACATACAACACGTTTCACCCTTCAGCTGGGCTTTTTCATCACACATTGCTGTGATATCACGGGTATTTATATTCCTCTCTCAGATGGACTTAATCAGGACTCCGTCCTTTATAACTCCTATAACCACTTCCGCATTGTCATCATCTTGCCATCCATCATCTTCATATTCGCCTTTGTTTTTATCCCGCCTCCTCGCAAGATTTACATTGCAATATTCAATGCATATATAGAAGGTATAAACTCAGATATAAACTTTTTGGGGGGAATTTTCGAATTGTCCAATGTGAAAAGAGAATCCATTAGAGAGGCGTTCTTTAAATGCAAGCAGGAAGTTATCAAGTATCAAGAGATTGGGAAGTAGGCACAGTGGTGGTATCAACGGTGAAAGTAGTAGGGCCTGTGGGCAAATTTTTAAGACAGTATGAAAATACCTATAAAGCCTTGTATTTATAATCTGCTACTGTTAGTAAATCATTTTATTCTAAATGGGAGGTAAACAATCTGTAGCTTCCACTTATATATGATAACTAACATTTTCAGTGAAGGGAACTGCACATTGTTCATTATTAGAATTACATCTTATATCTCACAAATTAGAGCAGATATGAAAATCAATTGCTAAAGCTTATAACAGTCCATTATTGAGATCCATTTAAATTTTAGAATATTCAGCTTCTAAGAGTAAAACTGTTCTGACATACACTAATTCTAAGATAAGCACACTGAAATGTTAATCTTATATAGAATTATCCCTTTCTTATGCTCTCCACGGTACTTAATACTACAAATCCCCATGCATTTTAAGGCATATCAGATTCTATATATTTTACATTTAGTGCATGCTGATATTTTTTTATTGGTTAGTAGCAGAAACAAACAAAATAATACACGCCATTAACCATGACCATTAACTAAAACTATGTGGAGCGATTTAACGTGAGTATTCATGCAGATAGCCTTCTCTGGAGAATGACCTCATTGTTATCAAATGAAGAGACTAATAGACTTTTACACAGTTATATTAATGCATGCACAAACATCCACAGTCCCAAAAATATATCATACAAGCGGGTATGTTACTCTTACCCAGTACTGCTAAATAAACATATGCAACATCATTTACAAATTAAAATAAGCAATATAAAAATAAGCAGTACACTAAAACCCCACCAACCAAAAACTTCCTATTTTCAGTATCCCCATAGCTTTAAGTTGTTGACTGCTTCAGGGAGCCTTTGTGAAGGTTGTTGAGGAACAGTGAGATAACATTAGGATAGGAGATTGATTTAAATATGTTGGGTGTGCCATATACTGCCACAGATGTCCATTTCTATAAGGCCAGGTTTCCACTTGGGTTTTGGCGTTTTTCTGGAGTTTTTTCTGGCGTTTTAACCTTTCTGTGGAAATTGCTTTTATGACCTTAGGCAGTTTTGCCAGCCTTTACACGTTAGAATTATCACCCAGCTAAAAGGGATTAGGATAAATGGCAAGAATCTGCCCCCTCCTGATGTCATTTCCTTGGTAGAGTTCTACTTAAACACGGCCATTGTGGGAAAAACACAAGCCATAGGTAAATTAAGTAAAGCTGTGGTGGCAACGGTCCCCCTTTGCATCACTTTTTCAAAAGCAATTCAGAATAATTGTTATGATTTCCATTGACTTTCATCTTGTGAATATTTGGAAGCCATTCTTTGAGGGCAGATGTGCCATAATACAAGACACTGTTTTTGATCCTCATGATTTGTAATTGATTATAGAAACAGTAGATCTAACGATGTTGGTCCTGAATGCTTAATAATACATGTTTATTTTTAGCTAGCTTTAATACAGGGCGATAATTCCAACAGTATTTCAATATGAGTATAATCGTTATCCGGCTGAGAGCTATCTCTAAAATTCTAATAATAAATGAGCATACGTGGGGAGTTTCTAAAAAAAAAGCTAGGAGATATTTCCTTAAATAATCAATATCAAGAGTATATTAAGGCACTTCCCAGCTGTTGTAAAATATAAAGTCACTCAAATGGGAAATACAAATATAACATAGACATTCAATGTTTCTGCTCTGCAGGACTTACAATCTAGACATTCAATGAGTTGCTTGCTAGTGAGAAAGCCATGCACTACACACTACACAGGTATATTGAAAACCGTTTAAAATATAAAGTGGTCTTTAGTATCTGTTCAGTCACCTTGTATATGCCATAAATCCCTGAGACTCTGTGAGTATCTGAAATGACTTTTAATGAGTTTGTATTTATAATTCTAGTAAAACAACACCAATGATTTGTAATTTTACCAACTAATTAAAATATCAAAATTAAATGTCTGGGTTCACTTTAAGTCTACACATCTTGCACCTAATTGGGAATCCATTATATTATTACTTGTGGTTTTTATGATGGTGTGTTTACAAAGTATTGAGTCAATGCACAGGGACCTGTATAAAAAAAAGTAAAAATGGGTTGCTTTCTTTTTACTTAATGTTGTTTTCGGAATAAATTACTTTGACTCTGGAGAAGTGTTGCCATGGATCACAGTGACAATCAGATGCTCCTCTTCCCCCCGCCTTTACTACACCTATAATCTGTTACTAAGAAAAGTTCACTTTAACAGCTACATTTACTGTGAATAATGTAAAGAAATAAAATGTTTTCGTATTTCTTTGCGACAGGCTTATAGTAGACCCGTCATTTGCAAATATGTGGATGACAAGGTCAAGCATGTGTAGGCAGGCCCGGACTGGGACAAAAAATAGGCCGGGGCATTTAAGACTGAGCAGCCCATTTTTATTTATTTATTTATTGTTAAAGCCCACCCCAAATCACTTAAACATTCATGATAGACACAAACACTTACTCACTCATTCACACAAATCATTAACACATATTCATTAATGCAGTCTCACAAATCATTCAAGCAGTTCATCCACACATTAATTCATTAATTCTCATACGCATTCACACAATTCATCCACACATTTATTCATTCATTCTCGTACGCATTCACACTACCCCCTCTCCCCATCTACCCCTCCCCTTCTTATCTGCCCCTTCTCACTAAGTTCCCCCTTATCACTTCATTCACTTATTCCCCCTTTCTCACTATCTAACCCCTCTCTCCCCTCTGCCCCTTCTCACTGCACCCCCTTCCCTCACCCTACTTACCTTGTTGCCAGAGTAAGCAGCAACTGCGACCGGGCCCGCCACTCTAGGGGGCCGGGCAGCCCCCACCAGGGCCGGCCATAGGGGTGTGCGGCCGCACAGGGTTTAAATGAAAACATCGGGGTTAACATGGAGGATGTTAAATAAAGTAGACCCCCCCATGTGTTAATTTAAGCCCTGTGGCTGCCCCTTGTTGTGGATGCCCGGCCCCCTAGAGTGGCAGGCCCGGTCGCAGTTGCTGCGGGTTTAAGAGGCCGCATAGGCCCAGTCAGGACCCGACCCTATTTTAAGGTAGGTGTTTGTGTAATATGGTGCTGATCACAGTAGTATAAGATAAGGGCATTCTAGTTTGATTAGCTTATTATGTATTATATCTGTTTGTATACTTTTGAATACTTTTTATATATGTGAATTGTGACCTTATTAGGAATTCAAGTGTGCAGTGTTATCTATCAAGTCCATATTTTACTATTGCTCGCTTATGTCATTTTCTATACTTGTTAATATATTTTAACTATGCTGTTAAAATATAAGTAATTGGTATGGATTATAACATCTGTTGTATGTAACAATTATTTTCATACCAGAATATTTAGTTGTTGAGAAGTTTTCCAAGTGTTCAATGAGTGTTTGAGTTACTCAGCTAGAGGGGTGATAACTACTTGGCTCGGTGATGTATTACTGTATTGACAATTGACACTATAGCATTGATTGCTTTGACATTGATTGATTGCTTAACTTGTTTTACACACACATTTATACTTATGTATAAGTTTGCATACACATTGATTGGGCAAAACACTTGGTTGTCTTGGCTTGCTGTTTGATGTTTATATTCTGATTGTTCTTTCCAATGTTGACCATACCATTCCTGAAATGCATTTGATTTTAAACTTTGGCTACTTTTATCTCCCAGACCATAACCATACCAGTCCAGTTCTCCCTGAACTTCTACACCAGCCCCTACATAAGACATTATGTTTGTGCATTTTTGTTGCAATATATGTGTACTACTAAAAAGGTGCTACTAAATATATCTCTAAATTGTTACTTTTTGATAAGGTGTTCACTGTCATTTTTGTCACCAAACTGTAGTTTGGTCTTGTTCATGTGCGGTACATTTCACATGACATTTTTTACAGCTATGTGATTAATACAATTGGTTGACACATTTAACATTATGCATGTGATCTAAACAAATTGTTGAATAAGCCTGCCTTGTGGGTAAGTTTGATTACATTTTATGACAAATGTGTTGTTGGATTTCATGCTTAAAAATAAGATAGCTCTGCAAGTGATTAGAAAAAGCAAAGGTATTCACTAAGTACTTACAGATAAGGCTTGACAGCTAACACAGACACAGAGGTGTTAAGCTGATTAGTGCTTGCTGTAGTGCCTGATAGTCTTAGAAGACTCAAACATTCAATAGATTTTAATTATATTCATATTGTATGTGTTGACTTTTTTTCTACATGTTTAAAAAGGATATTTATGTATATGTTATGTACTGCTACATTAGTTTTTTCTATATTTGTAAATTATTTTATCTATTTTTTAAATCTTATTTTATCTTTGTGAGTCATAATACAATGCGTATGAACAGCATATTTACAACCAACAATGGAAGTTTTCCCATTGTTTAACTCTCATAAGCAAGGCATGAGTAGTTTCACCTTCATGGTCCTTATGCCTACCACCTGTGTGCTATTAAAGCACCTAAAATAAGAATAGTGTCACCCTTATATATGACTGGTCCTAACATTTCAGGTGCTCTAAGCAAGCCATGTCTCCTGTGCACCCTTCCTGCATTCACTTGCTTGTTAACATAGAGGACAAGGTTTTCTATAGGCAGCTATTTAGTTTGCCCATATATTGACCCAAATTGTCTGGATGAAGTGGACATACAAAGACATGTTGGACAATGCTGTGTTTCCAACCTTGTGAGAACAGTCTGGGGAAGGCCCTTTTCTTTCCCAGCATGGCTGTACCCCAGTGCACAAGGTAAGGTCCATAAAGACATGGTTGGATGAGTTTGGTGTGGAGAAACTTGACTGGCCCACACAGAGCCCTGATCTCAACCCCATCAAACACCTTTGGGATGAATTTGAACAGAGATTGCTAGCCAGGCCTTCTTGTCCAGTATCAGTGCCTGACCTCACAAACACTCAACTGGATGAATGGGCAAAATCCCCACAGAAACGCTCCAACAATCTTTTGGAAAGCCTTCCCAGAAGAGCGGAAGTTATTATAGCTGCAAAGGGGGGGGAGTGGCTTCATATTAATGTCTATGTATTTAGAAAGTGATTATCCCTGTTGGTGTGATTGATGGTCAGACGTCCCAAAACTTTTGTCTAGATAGTGTATGTGATGGTTAGAATGATGGCCAGCCACATTGTTATGGATGATTTGCTGTTCTACGTGTTCAGGAAATATTGACTCTGTGTGCATGAATTAGCAGAAAACAACTCAGTTGGGATGCATTAACTGAATAGCTTCACTTTACATGTACAGTTTCTACTGAGCATGTCTATGATCCTCAACCTTAAACACATACTCATATATTATTTAGTCAGTAGTGTTTTAACCATCCAATTGCCAGAAAAGCAATACACAAATTCAGTTCCAATCTATTCTGCTATTCCTTTAACTCAAAGGGGTTGGACTATACAACAAACCCACAGGCATATATTATTCGGATTAATAATCTATGCAAACTAGTATTATGGATGCATACAGTAACGGCTGAAGTAATTCTTGGTGCCTTGAATAGGTTAAATTGTCTTGGGGAAGCTCTAGGCTACTTATGCCAATTTTATTTGAACTGTTATTTACTTTCTTTTTATTTACAGACATGCTGATTTATTTAAATAACAATCATTTACTGTATCATTTATCTATAGTGATAAGCAAAGAAAAATGCTGGTGTTAATAAAGATGTGTACATTTATGCTAAAGCATTTGCAATATAAGCATTTAAAAGGTTTTTTAAAAAAAAATGATAGGATTTAATACAGGATTCTTCAATTCCAAGCCCTCAAAAGGGCTACCAGGAGGAATATACTCAAAATCATTAGAATATCTAAATTTACCATTTTGTCGCGCTTAAGTACTGCACATATGTCTTTAAAAGAGTGAGCTAATAATATTGTATTTTTTAAACATTTACCTTTGTTAAGGAGACCATGACTGGCCATATGGCTACATGAGCAGAAAAAAGTCTTATTTTTTTATTTTGTATAGTGTTCATTGTATGTACAGTAAATCTTTTGCAATCCTGTTGTATAGCAGTTTAAATCATTTTAATAATAACAAATAGTAATGTATTATAGTCACCAAAGATTACTAAACCCTAGTAGGGAGCACATCAGGCAGATTCTTGCTAACTGATGCACCACAACCACATGACATAAATGGGGCCACCAGCTGGATATGTGCAGGTTCATGTTAAGTTGTTAGACCCTGGTAGCACGCGATGAGTAGCAGTATGGTTAAGTATGTGGCCCAGATGACCAGTCTAGACCATTTCGGAGTCCATATATTAACAGTATATATTAACAGTATATATATATATATATATATATACACACACACACACTCACTGGCCACTTGCTAAAGTTCAAACCAAGCATCAGAATGGTGCCAGACGGCTGGTCTAACTATTTCAGAAACTGCTGATCTACTGGGATTTTCACGCACAACCATCTCTAGGGTTTACAGAGAATGGTCCAAAAAAGGAAAAAAATATCCAGTGGGCAGCAGTTGTGTGGACGGAAATGCCTTATTGATGTATTGATGTTAGAGGTCAGAGGAGAATGGGCAGACTAGTTCGAGATGACAGAAAGGCAGCAGTAACTCAAATAACTACTCTTTATAAACAAGGTATGCAGAATACCAACTCTCAATGCATAACACGTCGAATCTTGAAGCTGATGGGATACATCAGCAGATGACCACACTGGGTGCCACTTCTGTCAGCTAAGAACAGGAAACTGAGGCTACAATTCGCACAGGCTCACCAAAATTGGCAATGGAAGACTGGAAGAACGTTGCCTGGTCTGATGAGTCTCGATTCCAACTGCGACATTCAGACTGCAGGGTCAGACTTTGGCGTAAACAACATGAAAGCATGGATCCATCCTGCCTTGTACCATCGGTTCAGGCTGGTGGTGGTCATGTAATTTTGTGGGAGACATTTTTTTGGCACACTTTGGCCCCTTAGTACCAATTGAGCATTGTTTAAACACGACAGCCCACCTGAGTATTGTTGCTGACCATGTCCATCCTTTTATGATCACAGTGTACCCATCTACTGATGGGTACTTCCAGTAGGATAATGCACCGTGTCACAAAGCTCACATCTTCTCAAACCGGGTTCTTGAACACCACAATGAGTTCACTGTACTCCAATGGCCTCCACGGTCACCAGATCTCAATCCAATAGATTACCTTTGGGATGTGGTGTAACGGGATATTCGCATCATGGAGGTGCAGCCGACAAATCTGCAGCAACTGCGTGATGCCATCACGTCCATATTGACCAAAATCTCTAAGGAATATATTTACAGCACCTTGTAGAAAGTATGCTACGAAGAATGAAGACAATTCTGAAGGCAAAAGGGGTCTAACATGTTACTATCAAGGTGTACCTAATAAAAGTGGCCAGTGAGTGTATATAGAATGTATGGACACTCCAGTACGTTGATACATATTGTGCAAGACAAAACTATTTTTCATACTTAAACTAAGCAAATAATTTCCTCACTTACAAATTATAGTGATTTTGAAGTGTGTCCTACATTTTATTATGTCCCAGAGGAGTTATTTCAACAGTTCAAAGCAGATGAATATTACATAGATACAACGCATGAATCTTAAAACAGTTTGTTCCTGTGTGATAACCCAAAGGACATCTTCACTAGGGTAAATAGAATGAATTAATAATCATCTGTCACACATCAATAGGAATTGGCAGGCTAAATTACACTTTTATCTGTTGTTATGTAACGCTGATTCCCTAAAATATCATGTATAATATATATATATCAGGAAGTGATGGATCAGTTAAAATACAGATTGATAATTGATATTTTATAAAAGTCTTACAGTGCAATCAATTGGAAAATAGTAATTTATAACAAGCTGAATTACCTTGAGTTTTGAAATAAATGATAGTATAATATGTGGTTTTCTTTAATTTTCTTTGTGTTTTTAGGAGTTGTTTGGTATCCTCCCTCAAAATGCGTATTATAAATATACACAATGAATATTGATTGCACTTGTTTAATGTGCTTATTCTGAAAATAGTTTAATTTGTTATTGTTTTTACTTCTTTATACTGGGATTCTTAAGACATTTAAGATATTTATTTAATCTATATTTTGTTTATCTTAGGTTTCCCCAAGCTTTTGATTAGTGGATATTTAATTCTTGTATGTGCACCCTGGTTCTTGGGAGTGCTGGCAGCTATGCATGCACAGTGTCAAATCTAGCTGACATCATGGGACACACAGCCATTTAAGTGGGACACAATTCCCCTCCCGCAACCCAGAGTTTTCTGCTAGTGACCTGGAGAAGCGGTGCTTCTCTCGGAGTCTCCAGGTGAAACCCGGAGAGTTTGCAGGCAAAACATCAGGTCAGACAATGTTAAATAATCACATGAAAAAAAGTAATTTAAGAAATAGGTTTAAAAATCCCAGAGCAGGTGAAGCTCAGGGCTTTACATACTGCGCCTGAGAGAAGAGTGCATTTGAAGGCTTGGTGGGGGTTGCATGTGCTGTACATTTACTTTTTTTTTTTTTTTTGCTGGTGAGTGGATTTAGCCACCCAGTATTAGTGAGGGACGACATTTGGTTCGTTTTTCTTTATGTTTATCATTGTTTCTTGTAAATGCACATTTTTGACTTCCTAATGAAAACTATTTGAAAAGATTTGAAAATTTGAAAACATTATCACAATATATGTATAATATATACACCACTGTTCAAAAGTTTGGGTTCACTTAGAAACGTCCTTATTTTTGAAAGGAAAGAAAGCCCCAGGCGAGAGCATGGAGCAAGAAGGGCGCATGACTGAGGGGACGACAGGCAGCCCTCTCCCGTTTTCCTGTTTTTCAGTAAATCTGCTGAGTCAGCTATGGGGGCTGTCGGTCAATGTTGATTGACGGCCCTGAGCTGACCATTGATAGGTGTGCATCATCCTACCGTGTTTAGGGGTGGGGGTCACTATATATATGGGAGCCCACCCCGTTTAGGTCACTTTTTCAATTGACCTGGAAAGCTTTCCCTCACTCCCACCCCTCTTTTCTGTTCCTTGGCGGTTGGTTATCAAGCTGGCATAGAGCAAGGGTTAACCACCTTAGGTGTGGTTTGACCCGTGGTGCACAGGCCCTCAGCCTAAGTGCAGGACACTCCTTGGTCTTGTGCCTTGGTGAATCCTAGCCGTGACAATGGCTGCCGTGCAGGGGACGCCGGTGGTCTCTACGGTTTTACGCCTGTGCCAGCTGGGTCAGTCATTGTTTACATTTAGGGTTACGATTTGTAGCCTTTATATTTGGTTTACAGTGGTTAGTTTTAAGGCTTGCACGTGTCATAAGTAAGTCGGGTGGTGCGGCACGTGCATCGCTATATTATATACTATGTTATATGGTGTTTACAAAGAAAGTTCATTTTACTATGAATAAAGTTATTTATATCTGTGTCACGGTGTGGAAGGCGTAAAGCGGACTGCACCGTGGCCTTATTTTTCCATAGTTGACTATAATAAAGCATTATATTATTTACTTTGTGTTTGTGTATTTATTGTGGGAAGGGGGGTAAAAGAGGGTGTCGCATTGGCGCTACCTCAGTCAAGCAAATTTTGTCGATTAAAAAACATCAAATGGATGAGAAATACAACGTAGAGACTGTTATTGTTGTAAATGGCTAATTTTTAATGGAAAATCTTTATAGTCATACAGAAGCCCTTTATCAAGAACCATCACTAATTGATCATTAGAAAGCTTATAAATATATATACATATGTTTGTTTTCTGTAAATTATGTATGCATAGTGTGTCTACATTGAAGGATATCAACTGTCTGGACAATGATGCTGATTAAAGTGCTTCAATCAATATGTTTGTATATGGTAAGCAGCAGATTCAGCATGCAAAAAGCATTATGCAATGTGAACATTTACATCACATTAATGTAAATCATCTCAAATCAGGATGTAATTAAGTGTTACCTTCTCAGGAAATCAAAAAGAAAAAAAATGCAAATATATTAGTTTATGCACTTGCATGTAAAATATGCTAAGACTAGCAGAGCCGCAAAAAAATATTTTTCTCAGTCAAAGAACTAAAAGCTTTTATATCTATTGGAAGTATATTTACAGAATTATAAAATATCAATATAAAATATAAAATAAAATGTCTACTAGCATTTATTGATGAAAGCATGGAAAAGAGCAAAACTACAAGCATATGATATCTGTTAGGAGGTAAATAACAAATCATGGGATAAAAGACACTTGAAATGTTATCCGAAGAGCACCGATATTTTATCATGGTAAATGCTGCGCTATCTCAGGATGCTCTCTTCAGGTTAAATTGTTGTCTCAGTTAATCATTTGCTGTTCTTTCACATGGCAACAAATTACATGTCTCAAATACAAAAAGCCTAGGGAAATATTGATCTTTTTTTCAGCTAGGCAGACATGATGAAGAAAAAATAAAATGTTCAACTTAATAAGCTTGACACTCATAGATGTTATGAATATGGTCGTCAACCCCAACAGCTCCAGTCTGTATGTGAATTTACAGTCTTCTCTGAAACTGTAATATAATAGTTTTAATATGCTATCATAAAGAAAAGATAGTAATCCTATTTATTTTTGACATTTAAGTTATGTATCCCTTATAAATGTGTTTTTATGTGTGTACAGGGCAGTGAGAGGGAAGGCATAGAAATATTTTTATATAGCCAATAATAAATCTATAAAATAGACAGCTCTAAAAGACAAATTAACAGAATTAACAGAAGATCAGTATATCATTTTAGTACACTAATTACAAAGCTATTTTTGTAGTTTGCTCACTAGTTTAAATGCTTAGTGGTGCTTAGAAGTACACATCATGCTAGGTTAGCGCTCCTGGTCGTGCCACAGAATCACTCTGTGGTCTGTTGGTTGCCTTATCAAAACCATTTTTTTAAATTTATTGTCAGTACCTGAGACCTGTTCTCTGGTGATAGCATATTCTAAGAGTAATCAATTATTTCTAGTATTGCAATACTAATACATCCTAATTTTATGGGGGGGGTTTCTGATAACGTTGTGCTACCTTATATTTTACAGCCCCCTTTAAACCTCCAATTAAAATTGATAACTACTCGTGTACTCATGCCATATCACCATTAGTTCTATCTTGTACTTTAACTGCCTTAACGTCATACACAGTGAAGAAATGAACTGGAACTCCAGTCGTATGAAACCTTGATAAAGGCTCTACGAAGTCGAACAGTAACCATTTTTGTGATTATTATTTATTGATTTATATAGCATGTAGTGATGGTCTAATATAGAACGGCTGCCTGGATTATTTATTTTGTTGTATTAACTGCATTTAGAATATAAACTCTTACTTAAATATCATAGATCTTTCCAGGACCCATTTTTCAGGACACTCAAATAGCATGTTAGATTGGTTGGTCATTCTTTGGCTTATGTTTGACTGCATATGGTGGTTTCTTTTATGGTTTCATATTGTTTATAGTGAGGCATATAGTTCTATATGAACTATAGAGTATTAGTGCATTTATCATCCTCAATACTCAATAACAGCAATGTCAAAAAGTTTAGGTAATGGAAAGCTAATAAATGCTTTTGTTTTGATAGACTGTGTCCTTAGCTTTCTAGATGCATTACAAAAGGGACAATACATTGGAAATGAATGTGTCCATAGACTATTTTCATCAGTGAAACCATTATTCGATGACTGTAGTAAGAAATAATAACTAGCAATGTGTGTGTATATAACATTTTAACTTGTAGACTGTTTAATGTCAGTGCGGGCAATAACATTTATAGGCATACCTACAGATGTTTATTTATAAAAAAAAAATAAAAAATACAGTATATACTGTATACTTTGCTGTGTAGCAGAAAAGCTCAATAAAACATTTTTATTTCTTTGATGTAAGATAAGCGTGTAAGATATTTATGCAAAGCATATCTTAACTATGACTCTTAGAAACTGAAAACAGATCATTGAGAGTCATTTCATTGTCTCATTTCGACTATCCTACATTTTTCTGTCTCATTTTGCTGTAGGCAGCAATCCTAAACAAATGCCTTCATAATTACTAAGTCATCAGAACTAAATATCTTTTGGCTTATATAGTTTGAAAACCCCCCAAAATAATAGAAAATAGAGGCTCATTTGTAATCTTTGCTGATCATATCCTCAAATGTTATATTTCACTGCATCTAAAGAA
The DNA here is from genome assembly GCF_027358695.1 of Spea bombifrons. Lineage (NCBI taxonomy): Eukaryota > Metazoa > Chordata > Amphibia > Anura > Pelobatidae > Spea > Spea bombifrons. The sequence continues at coordinate 63,741,151 of NC_071090.1, read as the reverse complement.
ATCGTTTTCAGATTACAGATAAAAAAGCTTTTGGATGCGCTCCCAAATTATACTATCCCTCCAAATGTTTCCAGCATTTGCAATTACATACTATTGTCCTGTTTTAAAGCTGACGGGGTTTGATATGGTGAATTATATTATGCAACTTTTAAAAGCATATACTGGTTCTCTAAGAAACAATTTACCAGCTGCAGTCTCCATGGGTAGACTGTTACGGCTATATTGTGATTGCGTTGGTTGATTGCAACATAACTTCTTGGCTTTAAGATAGACACACAGCCAGGATATTCCAGCTGAGCAGTAACAAATGCAAATCAATATTTTTAAACACTTTGTACACTGATGTAATATAAATTGCTGAATTTAACAACACACAGACAGGTCCTATAATCTGCCCCTATCCTCTGGAATGCCATCCCCCGGTCTATCCGTCTCTCCCCCTGCTTTCGGTCCTTCAAAAAATCCCTCAAGACCCACTTCTTTAAGGACCCTTATAATATTGCACATTAACACCCCCCATGTTCCCTTAGCTCACCTATCCTAGTCCCTCTAATGCAATACTTACACTAGTGTGGCTGGTTTATCCCTAACACTGGCACTTTTGCCTGTTGAGTAATACACCCTAAATCCCTCTAGACTGTAAGCTCCTTACCTGTTGTCTCTGTAAGTCAATTTATGTTACATACTACTAGTTATGTCCTGTCTACCCATTGTACAGCGCTACTGAATTTGATGGCGCTATATAAAACAATAAATAATAATAACCTATTCCAACCTAGGCCAACAGCTCTGATAGCGGATATCACTATTGGATGGTCTGGCTCCTGGTGGGCCACTACTTAATCATCAGGCTGTGAAGATCAGAGATCTCCCTTGTAGCAGGCCCATTTATACTTTGTAGGTTTGTGCCCACCTGGAACAGCCATTATGGTATCTCTTCCAATGTGTGTTATTGTGACGCAGAGCACTGTGGTATGATATGAGGGCCATGAAGAAGAGACCTTGTTTGATATAGGTGCTATGGGTGCTGCCCTGGGTCATTCCTAGAGCAGGAACCTGCTTAAATATACTATCTGTTACATAAATATTCTTCAGTACTGGTTTTTATGATTACTTGTTAGGCCTGTTTGTAGGTTTTATTTAAACCATGTGTGCCACTGATATATTTACAAGCCTCTTTAACCTATTCAGGCAATGGGGTTGACTAACACGTTACAAGATATTGAACACACCTGTTGTTTTCTTAGATTCTAGACAGAAGTTATGCCTCTCTGAATTTCAGTAATTAATTTTTTGTGAATGGTTATTTAGCGCTCTATGAGAAGATGAGCATTTGTTCAACATGCTGTAACAAACCTTTTTATTTGCAAAACTTGTCACAATACAAATGTAAATGTCTGAATGGAAAAAAAACAATGTGTATAATTTTTCCATTTATCATAGATTTCTACTGTCTATAGTTACCTATGCCTTTTTTTATCTTTTAATGTGCACCAGCACAAGTAAATGGCTTAAACCTATCTTCTATCCACTGTTACCAACAAGTAATTGTTTTTAAAATAAATTATACAAAAATACAATCATTTTTAATGTCATTATTTTTGCTTATGTTAATCTGCATTTTAATATTTAAAAATTTCAATTGGTTCTAGCAGTCATCCTATAGCAAGATCACATCCTCAAACTATGTTTTAGAAGCCCGCCTTTTGTGTATATGATAGCAGCCATTTAAGCTTCCTGATGTATTATAAAATAACCTGTATTAAATTATATTAATCCTATGTGTTAAGTGAATGCTCCCTTGGATTGCAGTCCTTGTAAAGTTGTGGATGATCACTTAAGAATAAGAAATTAATTAATATGGACAGTGCTCGACAAACCCTGGGCTCCAGGTCGCCATGGTGACTAGAAACCACTTCCTGGTGCCCAGGATTTTGCAAAACAAGGCTGTAAAAACTGGCCAGGGCTATCATTGTGAATCCGACACTCTTCAGTTTCCAGCGGGGGAGAGGGGAAGAGGGTGCTGTGAGGCGCCCAGCGGGGTCCCATACCGTGCAATACATGACCCCCTCTGGGGGGTGATATATAAATATAAAACATGATTGGGGAAGAAAAAATTGGCTCCTAAATGTTTTGGCTGGCTACTAGAGCCAAACCAAGTTTGTGGACCCCTGAATAAGCATATCTCGGCTTCCCGTGGAGAAAATAGAGACTTTCTATTAAGCCAAATATACCTTAAACAATTACAATGATCAAATACAAGCCATATAAATGAATACATTATTTAATGTTAACAGCTGGGCAAGTGACTGTTCCAGTGTAAATAATGAAACCTAACACTGCATTTTTGGTGTTGTTTTGTTGCAGAATTTGGTTGCATGGTAAAACATTTTCATGAACCCACAATATCCCCTGATAATGTTATTTTCCAGATAGTTGACTGACTAATATATATATATATATATATATATATATATATATATATATATATGTGTGTGTGTGTGTATAGTGCAGAATATGCACTGTTACAAGTAGAAGAAGCAAATACCAAGGGATCTACTGAGAGAACAACGTCTATCTATCTATCTATCTATCTATCTATCTATCTATCTATCTATCTCTGATGAACTCAGTAATGCAATGGAAATGCACATTATTGCAAATTATCATGAGACATTATCTATGTGGACAAATCAGATTGCATTGATTTATTTATCGCAATACATTCTTTTTTGTCCTAAATTAGTTCATTATTCCCAGATGTATGAATAAAAGTAGGGTTCCAGAGCAATAAACCATACTTAAAAAATACCAAAAGTATTTGGTTAATTCTTGTATATGAATAAAATACTTATACAGTTCTATTGGCTTCAACTTAATTGAAATTATGAGTGTCACGTTTAAGCTTTTGATCTGGAAACTTTTGCTTACCTCAAAGCCAAATCAGGTCATTTAAACCGCTTGTAGGGCTAATCACAGGTTAAGTAAGTTCAAACCTGACATGCATGCACAGAGATTTAACAAGTAATATTTTTAAAACCAGCTTCTGCACCATTTTATATTATGAAGATTGCTGTCTGGTTTAAATGTGCAATAGCAGCATTGCTAATTCAATCTTTAGAAATATGTAAACAAACGTGTGCTGGTAAGCGCAGAGATGGTGTATATTACAATTGACTGTGTGCTGCTAACAACCAACAGACATAGCTCCACAGTTGTCTAACTATAATAGATCAAGAAAAAAGGAGGGTAGTAGTGCACAAAACCACCCCCCTCCAGGAAAACACAGGTAAAATAGTATAGTGTAGTAATTACTCCTTATGGAGCATCAAATGCTCCTATATGATGGCCTATTTGTTTTGTGTAGATAAATACAACATTATGTCATAGGCAAGGGGAACATATAGATGAAACCTGGGTGTTATATGCATTCAAATAGCATTTTCTGTTTACATTTAGGTGGAAAAATATAGTTTAATAACATTGAAGCACAGAATTTTACGATAGATGACAGGATCACCTAGCCTTGCTGTGAAAATCTAAATGTCATTTAGTCAGGGGAGGGCTGGCAGCCTAAGGCCTGGAGGGCAAGTCTAGTCAACTGTCCCATTGCACCATCAAAGCGGCTGCGAGCGACATTGAAAGCGGCCGTCGTGCGGCAGTCACTCCACCAGCGCCTAATGAAATTAAAGTGGCCGGCGTGCACACACCCAGAGGCATGGCCATTGGGTCTGACAGCCGCATGATGCAGGGGCGTACCTAGAGTATTTGGCACCTGTGGCAGATCCTGTATGTGGCACCCCTCCACACACACACACACACACTTTAAAACTGCATAGTTTCTATGGTTAGGCAAACATTGACAGGGGTACAGCAAAATTGTTATCGTTATATAATTAGGGATTATGCGGTACCACCGTCAATGTGTGCCTATACATTGAGCCAGACACCGACAACCCCTATCACTATATACTAAGCCAAACATTGATGTGGTGTAGGCTTACCACTTTAGTGACTGGCATAGTATATAGTAGGGATGCACCGAAATGAAAATTCTGGACTGAAACTGAAAATTCAGCATTCACTTGGCCAAAACTGAAAAAAAAACAAAAAAAACTTTAAAATACTTTATTAAAAGTAACACAAAAAATAAAACAAAAAAATCAACAACAATATTAACATTATATATATATATATATATATATATATATATATATATATATATATATATATATATATACACACATATATATAACAACAATCACAATCCTATCATGCCCAGGTTCTAGCATGTGCTGGCTGACTTAGCATGATAGGAGTGTGATTGCTGTTTGCAATTATATATATATATATATATATATATATATATATATATATATATATATATTAATACTGAATTATTCTGTCCAATAAAAGTGTTAACACACCGAAGTTGGACCAAAAAATAATTTATAACAGCAATCACACTCCTATCATGCCTAGGCAGCCACTACATGCTGGAATCTGGGCATGAAAGGAATGTGATTACGGACTCCCTATGCCAAGCTATCCCCCAACACTTACACATCCATGCTATCTGAAACCCTCATTCACAAACATTCAGCATAACACCCATCACTCTCACACACTTACATTCAGCATAACACCCATCACTCTCACACACTTACATTCAGCATAACACCCATCACTCTCACACACTTACATTCAGCATAACACCCATCACTCTCACACACTTACATTCAGCATAACACCCATCACTCTCACACACTTACATTCAGCATAACACCCATCACTCTCACACACTTACTAATCCACTCTCTCCTACCTTTTCTTCTTTCACTCTCACTTTTCTTCTTCCTCCTCTTCTTCTTTTTCTTCCTGTCCTTCCGGTGTACTGAGCGCGGAAGACGGTGGGCGTGGCTTCAGTGTTGTGCACAGCCACAGTTGCCGCGCGCACCGTTTCTGAAGGCGTGCCGGCATGGTGGCACCCCTCAGATGAGCGGCAGCCCGGGCGGACCGCCCCCCCCGCCAGGTACGCATGACGGCCGCATTCAATCCTGCTCGCGGCCGCTTAGTTTTTAACTTTGCGGCTGCAGCCGCATTGAATGCTCATCTGCCGGTCGTCCGTCCGGCCCACCGGCCCGGATTTAGGGCGGCCTGGGGGGCAATTGCCCCCCGGCCCCCCGGCCCAGCCCGCCCCTGCATTTAGTCTTTGGTCATGTCTAATTTTTAGGATAACCTTATCCCTATCCATGTATGTTTATGCTCCCTCACTATATTAACATGCACCCATTTCTAGTGGAAAACTGTCATACTTACCTACTAGGCCTGGTCTGATCTGATTTGGACTCGCTCACTTGTGAAAGGGGGAACATGACGGTGTCACGTGTCCCGTGGTGAAAGCATCAGCATAAGTATGAATTAAGAATAAAGATAATATGCTATATCACGTGTATGTGAATAAAATAAGAATGGTGAAAAAAGTGAAAAATAATGATAATAATATACTTCCCAAATGACCGCAGCAGCCCAAAAAAGCACTCTTCCTTAGGGTGCGAATATGCAGATATACAGATGGTTGGGGCGCAGGTACATATAGGGAAGAAAACAAATATATATAGTGTAAAACGTTTAAACACTAAAACAATGTGTGAAAATATGAATGCACTCACAAATGAACAGAATGCTTCAGGCCTCTCAAAAGTTGTTAAAAGTGAAATCTTTAATTGATCTTCATGTAACATCTAGAAAATAAAACTGAACATAGTGCAGTATCTTAGTAAAACAGAATTACTTCTTTAGATTGCACTCACAGTTTATCCATGCACGGAGTGCATTTAAAAGCGAATAAAGTCCACCAGGGGAGGGGAAAGGGGAGTCCCGTGTGGTCTTTTCCTCGTAAAATAAAAATAATAAATAATAGATCCGCCGTGGGGGTTCCGTATAGTCCTTCTGACGCGTTTCGCCGTGTGGCTTCTTCAAGAGAAGGATTTCCTCTGTCATACTTACCTACTAGGCCTGGTCTGATTTGGACTCGCTCACTTGTGAAAGGGGGAACATGACGGTGTCACGTGTCCCGTGGTGAAAGCATCCGCATAAGGATGAATTAATTGTGTATGTGTAAATGTGTGCGTTAGCATGAGTGCGTATGTGTAAATGTGTGTGTGTTAGCATGCGTTTATATGTATGTTCGAGCAAGGGGCTGATGGGGCCACTTGGCTTTGGCTGCCTCCTGGACAAAAAGGTGCCAGACTTCCCCTTTTTATCTACTATCCTTTCAATGAAGCAAAGCTATCCAAATACTTTTACTTGTATGCCCTTCCTTCCTATTTAAAAATCCAAGTATTTTCTATCTCAACGGAGAGAATGTACCTCTGCCTGCTGTCATTCAGGTCTTCAGAACATATTTAACAAGTATGTTCTCTTTTGCTTTCATGTCCCACACATAAAATGAAGTATACCATGGTTTGAACTGTTGACTGATGGTGAACAATCTTGGCTCTGCAAAGCATTCATTTGCAAAACATGTTCGTCTGTTGTAATGCTGTCTGAAAAGCTGTTCTAAAGGTTCAACGTCCATCATTTTGTTTCCTTTTCCAAAGTGCTGCCTTTCTCTTTCTACTCAATCATAGTCAGATTTTGTTTAATGCAAGTATGTACTTTCTAAATATATCTAAAACTTATGAAGTAAGAAGATCATATAGAGCTGATACATATTATAAATAAACTATTTTTAAAGAGAAACATCAGATTAAAAAGAGTTATAAAAATAGAATTTAAAATGGGAACTCCGTCAAAGAACAGCAGGGATACCATCTGTTGCGTGGCTGCACATTCTCGGATATATATTCACCAAATACATGATAGGATAAAATCATATGTTGTGACTCTCAGAATATTTCCTCCTAAACCAGTATATTATGTCAGTACTCTTTTTAATTTCTTTAGAAAGAAGCTCAGCATGCACAACATTCTGCTAATTTTGGCCTAAAGTAAGGTCATTCTTAAAACAAATCAACAGGCAAAATACCAAAAAAAGTTAATGTCTTTTATACAGTGACTTAGTAGGTCACTTAGCCTTATTGGAGAGTTACCTAAAATCAGTACACTAAGAACGTGTTTATTCTTTTCTACTATAAAACTTTGCTTGTATTTTGGCAATATGTGAGGTGATAATTAGTGCCAAAAATCTTTTCTTGCTTTCATAAAACAAAACTTATCCAAATGTATTTTTGTTTTTTCTTCTCTGCCTTTCTTAATGTGCATACGACTATAAAACAATTAAACATCGGAATTTGTTATAAGTTTACGTTAACTTATTCTGCTTCACAAAAGTAAGCCAAATCCCAAATGACATTTTGAATGCAGAAAGCCTTTAGGTATGAAGGAAACATGAATTCTTACACCTTCCTTTGAGAAGTGTTAATATGTTTTACTCAGCAATTGTGTAACATTGCTGGAGAAAATGTTGCGAAAGGTCACACTATGAATAGATAACTAGCTGTCTTGAAACTATTGCAGTCTGGCAAGTTTTGTTCTGTAAAGTTATTGTTGAAATAGACTGCAATACATTATTTGTAGGTAATAGAATAATAACTTATATATTATTGCTGTGCGTGAATCCACTGAGAGTGATATTTCTATTTGTTCCTCTATTTCTAATTACAAATAAAAAGTGTAGTTTAAAACCATGTATTCTGATCGGCACTGTGTAAACTTTGTTCTGCAAGGGGATACATAATTTAATTTTATGTATTCCCTTTGATGTAGTTAAGCAATGCATGAAATGTTCATCTATACAGATATGTATTGTGTTTCCTTATTGTCCTAGAAAAATATGTTTAGCAGCTTCATTTTTCTTTTTTATGATAAAGTAAAATTATATTTAATCCAAGGAAACTATTTGTCATTTTTTGTAGAATCCATATCTAAATAACTATGCATTATGTCTAAAAGTGTATAACTCTATTGGCATGGCCCTTCGTAAACCCTAAACCCTAATAGCAATTAAGTGTGTTAAGGGTAATCAGCTGGAATGAGTGACCAGTTGGGACAAGCCCCTGATCATCCTTAGGCCTAGCTGGATTTTAGAAATGCCTAGAAATGTGATATGATGAATTGGAACATACAAGTATCAGGGGCAGGATGGAATCAAATATGATCAAAAGAAGATCAAGAGCAGATAAATTAATTTGAAAAAAAAGTAGCCAGGAGAAAAGGGACGTAGCATGGAACATAAAATCAGAGAGCAGGCGATTAATAATACAATTCTACTTAATTAAGTCTTAAAAAAATGGGCATGTGAGGAAAGCAAGTTTATGGGGTCTGTTTACCAAAAGGCAAGTTGGAAGTCAAGTTGAGTTGGTGTTTGGTTGACTAAACTGAGTTGGCTTTAATAGAGCAACTCATGAATTTGCTAAAGTCAACACAACAGACAACTTGATCAGATCTCTACTCAACTTCCAACTGGTAATGGAAAATATAGAAAATTGTCTATTCACAAAATAGTCAGGTATGATTATTCCTTCCTATTAACACTTCTCTATTGTTTAGTGTTGTTTGGATCATTTTGATTATATAAAGCTACTTGTGCTATATTTAACCACTTTAAACACGTATATATTGTTGAAACAATTACTCTTATTGGCTAACAAAAATAGATTATATATAATTTAATTAATAAGTTATGCTAAAAGGTATGATGGTTACAGCTTCTCTTTATGGTTTATTTACACCACAAATATTAACTTTAATTTGAAGTGACTACATATATATTTCATATTGTAAATTATTGTAGGATTTTAAATCAAGAATAGAGTTACAGACTAATTATAATTCAATGCACTACGGAAAGGTTTCTTGAATTCCTATGATCATTTTAATGCCTTTAGGGAGTTATAATAGCTGTTGCCAGGAAACACAATTTCAACATCTGCCTGATGTAAAATTGAAGTTATACACTACAGTGGAACTTTCCATCAGCTTTTCAATTTATTGCATGTTATTGAATTTCATGATTGCAACTGAAAATATAATTGTTTATGCTATATTCATTTTTATGCGTTTGACACACTTCATAAGTCTGATGACCGAGGACCTCATGTTACCAAGCCTTCTGTGATGTGTATTTAACCTCTAGTAAACCTAGCCCTTTTGTAAAATGAAGTCAAATTGCATTCATTATGATGCCTATATGTACCATATTTGCTCGATTATAAGACGACCCCACAAAATGTGAAAATTAATTTAGGAAAAAGCCTGAATATAAGACTACCCTATAAGAAACAAAGTTTTACTAGTAAATATTAATTCACCTGTAAACTATGTTTTCATATTTAATAAAAACTATACTTTATTTGCCAACCTGCCCCTAGTTATGCACATCTGCCCCCCAGATATGCCTTATACCCCCTTATATGCCACTCTGCCACCCAGATATGCCTCTTGACCCCCTATTTGTCACTCTGCCCCCCAGATATGCCTTATACCCCCTATATGCCACTCTGCCCCCCAGATATGCCTTATACACCCCTATATGCCACTCATACCCTCCCCCGACTTACCAGTGCTTCCCTAGACTCTAGTGGGGTAGACGGCAGACATGATACATGCAGACAACCTCCGCTGCTGCTGCCATAGAAGCCAGAGGAAGATCCAGGTACCCTGCAGCACTGCGGGGGATCTGGATCTTAGTCTTGTAGTCAGACCTCTATTTGAGATCTGATTAAAAGACAACCTCGAATATAAGACGATGGTTATTTTTCAGAGCATTTGCCCTGTAAAAACCTTGTCTCATAATCGAGCAAATATGGTATTTATTTTTGTATTGCCAAACATATTGCTGAAGAAACTGTTTAATATCATAATTTTAACAATTGAAAGCTATTTACTAAAAAGCCAGGATTTAAACTATGGGCTGTCCTTGCACTCACTTTTTTGTTTGAATTAGAAGTCGTTGGAAAATAAATGCATCTGACATGCTTTCATCTTTTCTTCAGCCTTTGAATACAATGTGCCATTGGCAATTTTTCTTATGTTGTATGAAGTTCTATTATTTCTTTTGTTTATATGTACATTGCTATTTGGTTTAATTGAACATACATTTTTTCCTACACAATGATGTGTACATATATTACTGGCATGGTCAATGCTCTCCATGACTTTTCTTTCTTAGCCTTCTATGGTTCCTGACAGTTTTATAAAATAAAATTATATCAAAATGTGTGAAACTTTTTGGTATGTGCAATTAGTTTTAGATCAGTTTCTGAATTATAGAGAGACATACACATCTTTTTCTTTAATATAATGTACTCAACACAAATTACATAGTTACATAGGCTGAAAAAAGACATGCGTCCATCAAGTTCAGCCTTTCCTATATCTGTTAATTTGTTGCTGTTGATCCAAAAGAAGGCAAAAAAAAAAAAAAAAACCCGGTTTTGCTCTTTCCAATTTTGCACTAACCAGGGAACAATATTCCATCTTGACCCCAAAATGGCAGTCAGATTTCTCCTTGGATCAATAAACTGTTTCCCCGTAATTAAAGATTATATGCCTGAATATTATGTTTTTCCAGGTATACATCCAGGTGCAGTTTAAACGTCTGTACAGACTCTGATAAAACTACCTCTGCAGGCAGAGAATTCCACATCCTTATTGTCCTTACTGTAAAAAACCCTTTCCTCTGCTTTAGTCTAAATCTCCTTTCTTCCAGTCTAAACGCATGACCACGTGTCCTATGCATAGTCCTGTTTATGAACAGATTTCCACACAATGGTTTGTATTGGCCCCGAATATATTTATATAACGTTATCATATCCCCTCTGAGGCGACGTTTCTCTAAACTAAACCGATTTAAATTAGTTAACCTTTCTTCATAACTATAGTGCTCCATTCCTTTTATTAATTTTGTAGCCCGCCTCTGCACCCTTTCTAGTGCTATGATATCCTTAAATGTTCACAAATTGATTGATTTTATTTGTTACTGTTTTGGTTTTACATTTTTTCCCAGTACATTAAAGAATCGCATATAGATTATATTAGACAATTAAATAAAAGCATTACATTTTAACCAATAATCTGAATTTTAAAAAAAGTTAGGTTTATCAAGATGCAGGAATGACCTCAACTTCTTACTAGCATGCACAGCACATTAATGCATTAAGATACTGCAGAAGGAAAAAGAATCACAAATCTTTGTTTAGATCTACCTTATGTTCATATATATATATATTTGTATTATTGTAGCTGGAAACAGCTGATTTTAAATGGAATATCATCTTAGGTGTACATAGGCTCTTTATTAGCAACCATCACTCCTATGTTCACGTGGCACCTTGTGTTAACTAATCCAAGTTTTAGTTAAAAAGGCTAATTGATCATTAGAAAATCCTTCTGCAATTATGTTACACAGCTAGAATTGTTTTCCATGCATGTAAACAGCGAAGTGGCCCCAGACTTTTGAACGGTAGTATATATATATATTATATATATACTCACACACATACCAACATTCATGCTTACACGTCCTCTCTAGTATCTATGGTATTTTGTACCACCCTATATTTGTGGTGTTAATGCATTTCAATATTATTTAGGTTGGATGATGCTTATAGACACTTGTTAGAGTAGTATGTGGATACAAAAATAGTAACTATAAGGTAACCGCATAAATCAGTTGAAATGTTTTGTTCTGTTTTCTAACTGCCCCTAATTGGCTAACCATCTAAAAATAGCAAGATTCAAGGAGGGAAAAAATAAACTTCATTCATTAAATCATCTTAAAGGATTTAGGTTTAGGACTTGAATGACTTAGCTGGTCTGGTTACAAATGACTAAGATGGATTAAGACTCTTATTCTTATTTGATATGCTCTGTAAGAGTAAGTATTGGTTGATGTCTGATTGTGTGGCCACATCATAATATGAAATATAGTTTATGCAAAGATCATCATCTATTGTGCATTTCTTATTCTGAAGAGGCAATACCCCACAGGATCAAGATTATAATTCAGTTAGCTTGTTTTTTTTTATTCAAATATACATATTTAATTGTATTATACTTTTAATTTCTTTTTACAATGTCTCATATGCCTTTCTAGATCTTAGACCAAATGCATTGTTTATTTGAAAATAAAAAAAGGAAATGTATATATTTTTTTAAGCAGTCATCAAGTTTCTATCCATGAAATTAGACTGTAGACAGGTCATTGAATCCCTTAAGTTATGCACCTCAGTTAAAACCAATTAAGACCACTGAATCATTCTTAGTGTGTCTCAGTAATGCATGTATTTCCAGAAATGTTAACAGAGGACCTCAAATCACAAAATATATCGGTTTCAATTAGTAATTTTTATAGTGCAATAGTTTTAGAAAAGATATTGATAACCAAGTAGCATTGGCATTCCAGGTAAATATTTAGTTACCATAAGTATTCCTGAATCGGTATATTTCACGTTCACTTCTCACCATCATGTTTGCAATAGCCAACTACAAATTGAAACTTAAAAAGGACAGAAAATGTGAGAGATTATTTTTATGAACATCTTAAATTCTTTAACCACAGATTGCACTTCATTGGTTGATGGCAGAGGAGGCCTCTGCTGGCGACCAATAGAGTTGCTCGTACGGACCTTTAAAATCCTGGCGCCAAAGCTGCTGCGTAGTGCAGACCGCGTTAACCCCATATTAACCCCTTCTACAAAAAACGAAGAAAAAAATGAACGTGAAAAATGTACACAAATAGTCGTCTGAACCGACTATCTGTGTTCTGGGCTATGTCAGCATTGACACTGCTGAAAGTGGATGCCATTACACGTCATCCATCACAAATGCCTGAAATATACCTAGGACACAAAACCATGTCCTAAAGGTTGTTTGGGCTACTTCCCTTAGGACTTAGTAGTACATCCTCATGTTGCAAATGGGTTAATCGGAATATCTCAAAACAGTTACACTGATTGCTAAAGAAAGCTCACGCTACAGGCAATTTTAATTAATGAATTTAATTAATCACGATACTTCCCTATAAAAGTCATACCTCCAACATTTGATTTTTACCTAAGATATAAGTACAAATATCGTATTAGTGTAAATATACACTAAATGAACAATTTCTTATGTAGATTGCAAATATCTAGGATAAAAATACTTAAAGACAATATATTTTGTGTCTTCCTTTTTAATGCTTGTACATATGATTATACAAAGAAGCTGAGCCTGCTCAAATGAAAAATACATATTTGTTCTCTAGGCTTGAATGTTTGACATATTTTTGTGGTCATGTGATATGCTATCCACTGGACATATGCTGTGCACCCGAGGGGCATAGAGAGTTCCATTAGATGAAGCAGAATAAAAAGTATGTCTAAATTGCTTTTCTTTAAATCAAAAATCGCTACATTTTTAAAATTATATACATATTTTATTAGCATACAATTATGGAATCATCATAACTCAGTTTCCATTTGTTCACTAAATACATTAGTAAATGTATACCTAAGCCTTACAAATTATTTCAGTAATGCTGGTTTTAGCTTTGTATTAGTGCAGTAGTTAAATTATTATTCACCCATTGTTTACAGCTATATAGTATTTTCATTAAATTTGTTATTTCATTACCCATTTTTCTAAGCAAAAGACATTTAATTTTATCCCTGAATGGATGGGTGAACCTTGAGAATTCAAGAATTGTCTGTAGTTTGAAAAGTAGTAGAAAAAACTATTTAAAGTAAATATATTGTATAATAATAAAGAACTCGTAATGCCTGTCTTCCTCACGTATTTTATTGCTATTGGGTCATGGGACTTCTAGTTCAGTTGAGATTGACCAACTACACAGTACAACCCAGATGCGAGGGGTCTCAGAGATGCAACCAGACCTGGATGAACAACCAACTGCAACTGACACCAGAAGCTGAAACTTCACTACCACCACTGCCATTACAGAGCACACCAGCTGAGATAAGGCATAAGCTCATGGATAAATTAGCTACAGTCAACCCTCAAGATCGATTACCAAGGCTCAGTGGAGGACCATCGCTTAGAATGCTAGATGATGCCAACAGATGCCTCACAAGCATCCCTACTACCACCATAACTCAGACCAATGAACAGGTGCCGTAATCCTGGAAATGCTTGGCTACACACTCAGGAAGGACAAGAAAACATACCGTCTGTGGAAAATGAGACTGGAAGCCAAGAACAAAGCAAGTCAGAGAGGGGTTAGCCAGCTAGTAGAACTTAATGTTCTGTTTTTCCAAGAACCATCCAAAGGTGTACTCCCAATTGCGGTACAACAACACAGTAACAGTAGAACCACCAACAGCAGAAACTAAGCGATACCAGAAAGACATATGAGAGAAAGAGAAAAAACACATAACACCAATGCAAAGTGGCTGCAGGACCTGAGAGCTGACCATAGCAACCTCCCAGAACAAGAACCAGTCACCATTCCAGCAGCAGACATCAAACAGCAAGTCTATAACATGAAGAGTTGGATGGCACCTAGCCCAGACATGGTCCACACTTACTGGCTGAAGAAACTAACAGCAGTATATCAATGCCTAGAAGCACAAATTAACCACATGCTAGCAACAGGCTCTCACCCAGACTGGCCAAGGAAGAACAGTATTGATCATGAAAGACCATGGTACATGGCACAACACCCTCTAACTGCTGGGCAATAACCTGCCTCTCCACAACATGGAAAGTCCTATCAGGCACCATAGCCACCAAGCTACAGAACCACATGGGCCAATACATGAGCACAGCTCAGAAGGCTGTTGTGAACAACACCAGAGAATCCAAGCACCAGTTGCTCATAGACAGAGCAGTCACCCAAGACTCAATGTCTAGACAGACTAACCTGAGCGCAGCCCGGATTGACTACAGGAAAGCATACTAATTAATGCCATACAAATAGATCTATGAGTGCCTGTAGCTATACAATGTAAACAGGACAATACGGATCTTCTTCAAGAACTCAATGGGAGTCTGGAAGACAACATTTGAAGCCAACTCAAGACAGCTAGCACAAGTGACCATCAAGTGACCATCAAGACTGATGGGGTGGAGCTACCACCAGGCCACATAACAGACATACAGACCAGCTACAAGTACCAAGTATCATCAAAAGATAAGGCAGATCGTGAAGAGCCAACTCAATTGGAAGAACAAGATCTGAGCTATGCGGCCTGCCATTTATCAGGTACTCTGTCGGCATAGTGAGGTGGCCAATGGAGGGCACAGAGGCTACCGACGTGAAGACCTAGAAGATACTCACAATGTACGGAGGTTTCCACCCCACGTCCAACTCCCAGAGACTGTACACCAGTCAGCAAGAAGGCGGACAGGGTCTGGTAAGTGTCAAAGCCACTGTCCTGGATGAAACCAAGGGCATCTGGGAGCACATGAGTAAGGTGGCGCCCATAGAAGAGCTTCTGAGAGAATGCCTGAACCAGCAACAGACATGCAAGGAAGATCAAGTAGAAGAAGTACCATTGCAAGCCAAGACCCTGCATGGGATGTATTATTGACAAATAGCGGAGGTGGCTGACATTGGGAAATCCTACTAGTGGCTGGACAGAGACTCAAAGACAGGACTGAGGCATTGATAATAGCAGCACAAGAGCAGGCACTAAGCGCCAGCTCCATAAAGACAGACATCTACCGCACCAGGCAGGACCCAAGTTGCAGGCTATGTAGAGAGGCTTCAGAGACAGTCCAACACATAGTGGCATGGTGTAAGATGCTCACAGGAACAGCATACACTGAACTGCACAACCAAGCACCTGGCATTGTGTACAGGAACATCTGCATAGAGTATGGGCTAAACCCTCCCAAGTCCAAATGAGAGATTCCATCCAACCCAACATCGTGGTGGTAGATAAGGACCAGAAGCACTGGTGATGCAGAGGTGGCAAGTGACAGCAACATTAGGAAGAGTATAAGAAGCTGGAGAAGTACCAGGGCCTGAAAGGAGAACTAGAAAAGATGTGGAGAGTGAAGGTGGTCCCAGTGGTCATAGGAGCACTCAGGGCTGTGACTCCTAAGATGGCTCCAACAGATTCCAGGAAACACTCTGTCCAGAAGAGTGCAGTGCTAGGAACAGCTAAGATATTGCGCAGAACCCTGAAACTTCCAGGCCTCTGGTGGAGGACATGAGGCTGAGGAAGACAGATAACACCCATAGGGGTGAGAAGGGAGTTTATTTATATATATATATATATATATATATATATATATATATATATATATATATATATATATTATATTGTGACACAATACCCCTTCACTTGGTACTCTGTCCGGGAATCTTTACTTACACACAGTCTTCCAGGCTGCAGAGACGGCTCAGACACGAGGAGGGTAAAATAAAAGGCTGGGCCTGTTTTTATTTTATCATCACAGGCATTACAGAAAATAAATAAATCAAAACAAAAAGCCTTGCTCTCGTGAGCACTAACTAATACACGGATCTCCAACCTAACTACAGTTGGACGGCTTATCCGTTCCCAACAAACAAAATAACAGTTTGTATGCAATAATTGCAGCAGTCAGTATTTTTGGCAGCGCTCTCTCCCTCTCGCTCTCAGGGAGCCAAATGATCTCTCCCTTGCTCTGAGACCAGGAGGCTACTTAACTGCCTCTCCCATTAATTAGTGGTTACAGGTGAGTGCTAGGAGAGTATCCGATAATCTCCGGACTGGATTCCCACCTGCTGGTCTTCGGCTGCTCATAAACTGTGGAGTGGAGCACTGGCCCGCCCTACTCTCCAAATGCTCCACCCCAAGGACACAAAACACACAAATAACAACAAACATTAATAATTACATTTGTAACAATACATCTCCCTGGGGCTAGTAAACTATTGAGGGTAACCACCCTGCAAAATATAAGGCGAAATATACACTCCTTCCATTATCATTCCCTGCTTTCTGTCACAATATATATATCATAAGAAAGCATTGCCAAAGACTAACACATCCACCAGACAAGCCTAAAGACTTTCTCACAGAAATCCTATAGTGCAAGGGATATATATGCCAAACAATTTAACAACACCTCTTTTTGCCTCTAAATCCACTTTATACATAGATCCTTTTTTTCCATTTAGTAAAAAAACATACAAAAAAACTTTCAAATCTGATACTGAAATGAGTTGCTTTGCTGACTTCACACTTGATGTTCTTAGGCTGACTTTGCATTTATGTTTCAAAGTATGGAAAAGAACAGCTTTGGCTGTAGGCTTTCACATGGAACCCCCCCCCCCCCGCCTATTTTCTGCCAGAATTATTTAGCTAGGGCATTCGGAATACAGAGCTGATTCTGCACTCTAATACTTGCACACAAAATTTGTGAAAAATAGGTAAATTCATCTCTTAATGTTTTACTCTGAGATTATTAGCGAGCAACAGGCTGACAGAAAATTATATGTGATATTCCTTTCAGATGCCCGGGTTATATTCTACGTTCCACACATCCTTTACAGATCCCGTCACATATACTTTAACCACACAAGACTGTTACAGGCCTCAGTAGACGTTAAGGTTAATTATTTAACTATGCAGAACTAGTAATTTCTGTTACATAAGATTTTTTTATGTTTTAA
Organism: Spea bombifrons; assembly: GCF_027358695.1. Taxonomy (NCBI): domain Eukaryota; kingdom Metazoa; phylum Chordata; class Amphibia; order Anura; family Pelobatidae; genus Spea; species Spea bombifrons. Next base: position 63,723,540 of record NC_071090.1, on the reverse strand, counting down.
GATTAGAATGTTTTTCCTATTCTGTAAAAATTATCAACAGCTTGGCCTTGGTGATTTTCCTCTATGGTTCTCTCCTGAGTTTTTTGTCTGACCGTTAGTACTGTTTTTGAGGTAGCTATACGCAGATCTAGTTACAAAACCTTATATATATGCAGATCTTTGTTTATAATCTGGGGCAGACCGAGGGACTGAAGCTAGACTGAAGCTATAAACTTTAATAGGCATTCTATGTTATACTATGTTTAATTTTGGATTTCTGTAATTTTTATTATTTTTAATAAATAAGTAATTACTATTTTGAATTCTCAGTCCTTTCTTATAATTGTGCTCACGATTTCATTTATTGAAATTTGGTAACTTAACACTTAGGGTGGAGAATAACCTCTTTTTAAGACATTACATGGGAGGAAAGGTGTGAACCCATCACAAGTCTACCATCAGACACCCATTGCTGCACTATATCCCACAGAGTGCAGGCATTTTACTTTCAGACATGTAGAACTAGAACTAGAAATGTTGCTGGTACAAGGGAGCAATTCTAGTTTCTGTTCTTAATTGATTGCATATGTGCTAGTCATAAAAGTCTCTCCATGACCCCCAGGAGCGGGCTGGGCCAGGGCAATTGAATGAGTGAATACATGGATGTGTAGGTGGGGGAAAGCATTGCACAGGGAAGCGGTTTGAGGATACCACAGGCAGGTTGTTTGGGGGCAAAGGTGGGAATGCTTCCATTTTGGGTGTCGGGCAGATCCTGGGAGTGAAATCTGGGTTCTAAGGGGGGGCATTAATTCATGACAGGGTGCCGGCTGAGGGCATTACATCAATCAGTACTAAAGGGGGGCTGGGCGGTGGGATAAATAGACAATGTGTGGCTAGCTGGAGGCGATACACAAGGATGTGGGCATATTAGGGTGCCTGCATTGGCCATGTTTTCCAGGACACATATAGCTTTTACATTCTGCTGACCAGCCCAGATAAAATGCTGCCCTACAGTATGGGGGATGTATAGACTCATGGAGGGAACAAACTAGTCAGATATACACCCCCCATACTGCAGGGCAGCATTTTATCTATGCTGGCGGCATCAAAGCACAAGGGTAGCAACTGAGGCCATTACACAAAAGGGGCAAAAACACTAAAAGGGGGGTTCAACGACAAAGCAGTGTTGTTGTATCTTAGCCCATCTGGTGGGTGTCGGAGCCTGTCCTGATGTGTGTGTGTCAGTGTGACAGGGCCTGTCCTGGTGTGCGTTTGTCTGTCTGTCAGTGTGTCGGAGCCTGTGCTGGTGTTGGTGTGTGTTTGTGTGTCGGTGTGGAAGAGCCTGTCCTGGTGTGTGTGTTTGGGTGTCGGTGTGGCAGAGCCTGTCCTGGTGTGTGTGTTTGGGTGTTGGAGTGGCAGAGCCTGTCATGGTGTGTGTGTGTCTGGGTGTTGGTGTGGCAGAGCCTGTCCTGGTATGTGTGTTTTGGTGTTGGTGTGGCAGAGTCTGTCCTGGTGTGTGTGTTTGGCTGTTTGTGTGGCAGAGCCTGTCCTGGTGTGTGTCTCGTGTGTCGGTGGCGCAGAGCCTGTACTGGTGTGTGTGTCAGTGTGGCAGAGCCTGTCCTGGTGTCTATTTGATCATCTGTTTCCTGGCGCTTTACTTTCCGTAGGAATAAATTGAACTATAGTCACTTTAAAGGACAAAACTTTCTAGGCCCAGAAATCAGTGAGCAGAAAAGTGAAGGTTTTGTGTTATTTAATCTATTTCAATCTGCATATTTTATTAAAAAGGATTAAATGTGTTAAATTGTGGCTTCAGGTGTCTTGTGTATAATGACTTTTTTTTTAGTGTACTGACCTACTCCCAATCCCATCCCATCACATTACATCAACATGTGTTAGAAAATCAGGAAAAGATGTGCATGGATGATGGGCTGATTCAGTGGCACAATGGGCCACTTGACTAGACATGCCCCCCAGGCTGTAGACTGTTAATATCACACCATAAGCTCTCCAACACTGATCACTTAAAATGTCATAGTCCAGCAACTGCAACAGATTGGGCCTTCCCCTTTAGGCATGTCCAGCTTGATAGACAATTCCCAAAGCAAGATGTAGAGACATAGATTAGGTCAAATATCAAAGGTAAATACTAAAAAAAAGTCTGGGTCCATGCTATGTGTAATCGCTAGACTACACCATGAGGTGTTATATCACTTGCTACTTGGAGTAGTTATTTATGTGTATTTTGTGTTTATATGAGCCTAGTTTCTCTTTATTATACAAGAGGTTATCATAGATACATTTATGGCTACATTCTACAATAAATATAAGAAGTAAGACTAAAAAAGATTTAATGCAAGTCACCTTTTTTTAAACAAAATCACTAAGAATAGCATACAGTAAAAAATTGTGCTACGATCCAAGCACCTCTATGGAGAACTTCTCAGACACTTAATCGAGAGTTCATTTAAAAAAGTACAGGTATTATAAATTGCACTACTAAAAATAGAAAATACTGAAAGGAAGTCATTTGGAATGAATATGAAAAAGGCAATTGGAACAAAAAGTGACATACAGCATGTGACCTTTAAAATATGAGACAGAGAGCAAATTACTCATGCCATTAATACTAAGAATCCTTCTAACTGACACATTCATAAAATATAATGTTACATAAAGCAGACTAAGTCTCCGGTTCTCAGGCTGTCTCTGAAGCACATGTTAGACTGAGATAGGTAGGTTCAAAGAGGTATACTTATATTGGTTCATTATTGTGTCTAGAATTGGACTGTGCTATGACTTTTGACTAGTCTGCTAGTGGTGAGCGCCCAAGCTGCTCCATATGTTAAGCCCCTACTAGGATTGTCATATTTTACCAAACATTTTCTGCAAAATCATTGGAGAGTTGTTCCTGGTAGTATGTGCTGTTTTATAATTTAGAACAAAAATGTTTATGCATTATGCTCATTAATGAGAAACGAGACAGAAAAGGAAGTTAAGACAAGGGCTAGGAGAGACGGTAAAGTAAGAGAAAGGAGAGGAAAACTAAAGGAGAGACAAGAGAAAACATGGATGTGAAGTATAGGAGGAATAAGAGGAAACAAAAGGGAATTGGAAAAGGGAGGGTGGGATGAAAGAAAATAATAGAATAAAGAATGGAAGCAGAAAACAAAATAGAGAAACTTGAGAGGATAGAAAACTTAGGCACACCCAAACACACCTTCACTCTAACACACAGACACCCATACTAACCCATCCTCAAAGACTTGTCATTTTTTTAGGGAATTTTAACGAAGCCTGTGCAAAAGGACACTGCCAGCACAGAAGTAGTGAAGTTTCCTCTGCCACAATGCACTGTGGGCAGTGATTGTACCTGCATAGCCCCCTATCATGCAGAAATGTCCTTAGTGGGAGGCCTCCTTGCCTCCATGGCTATCCATCAGGGGCGTAACTAGAAACCTCAGGGCCTCAACCTGTGAGAATCTGTTAAGGGCCCCCCCACCCCATCTATCTCTCACGATCTACCCTCTCCCTCCCTACCCCCCTTCTCACGATCTACCCTCTCTCTCCCTACCCCCCCTTCTCACGATCTACCCTCTCCCTCCCTAGCCCCCTTCTCACGATCTACCCACTCCCTCCCTACCCCCCCTTCTCACGATCTACCCACTCCCTCCCTACCCCCCCTTCTCACGATCTACCCACTCCCTCCCTACCCCCCTTCTCACGATCTACCCACTCCCTCCCTACCCCCCTTCTCACGATCTACCCACTCCCTCCCTACCCCCCCTTCTCACGATCTACCCACTCCCTCCCTACCCCCCTTCTCACGATCTACCCACTCCCTCCCTACCCCCTTCTCACGATCTACCCCCCCTCCCGATCTACCCACTCCCTCCCTACCCCCCCTTCTCACGATCTACCCACTCCCTCCCTACCCCCCCTTCTCACGATCTACCCACTCCCTCCCTACCCCCCTTCTCACGATCTACCCCCCCTCCCGATCTACCCACTCCCTCCCTACCCCCCCTTCTCACGATCTACCCACTCCCTCCCTACCCCCCTTCTCACGATCAACCCACTCCCTCCCTACCCCCCCTTCTCACGATCTACCCACTCCCTCCCTACCCCCCCTTCTCACGATCTACCCACTTTGTAGGTCACTTACCGTCGCCGCTGCCGCCGTCGCCGCTGCTGCTGCCGCCTGCCTCAGCGCTGCCCAGAGTGCTGTGTTGGGAGCGTGAGGCGTTTGTCTCGGGTGCCGGCGCTCAGGGAGTGCGGAGGGAGTGGGCAGCGCTGAGGCAGGCGGTGGCGGCTGCGGCAGCGGCGACGGCGGCAGCGGCGACGGCGGCAGCAGTGGCGGGGAGTGGAGGCATCCTGGATTTCTGTCAGTCAGGGGGGCCCAAGGGTTGCCGAGCGGTCGTTTTCAGCAACCGCTCGGCACCCCTTGGGCCCCCCTGACTGGCAGAACTCCAGGGCCCGGTCGCAGTCGCGACCCCTGCGACCCCGGTAGTTCCGCCACTGCTATCCATGCCATATATTTGTGTTTATTGGTTAGCCTGGTTGATACCATATTAGACCAAACCGTCTATACATCACGGAGCCCTGAAATCTGTTCCAATGGTTTAGCTCCCTTCGGTTGGTGCTCCTTCACAAACTTGGAAACACCCTGGTAGAACCACGTGTGTGCTAATTGTAAGGGATGGAGCTTTCCAAACTTGTCCCATTTATATATTCTGTACATTTTGTTATAGTGTTTTAATACATGGTTTATTGTATGGTTTGCTGTGGATGAAAAATGGAAAGAAGATTAATCTAAGAGAAGGTCAAATAGTTGAATTAACCTCATCAGACATGTTCATTTGTCTGAAATGGGAATTGTTTCAGTCAAGTAATTCGCCAATTGCCAGAAGCATTCAGGGGTAGTGCTGTGGTAACAGGGGGTCATATATATGAACAGAACTGCAGTTATTATTGGCTTACAAATCCTTTTTTGGATGGAAATATTAATTTAATTGATCTATGACAAATAATTCTGACCCAAATGATGCTTAATGACACTTGAGAATTAAGAATTGCTATGTGGTACTATATAGTCTGAGAAATCTATAAATGTTATTGTTTTTCTTCTTCTTCTATTTAATCTTTAATTTTGGTGTTTTTCTGGTGAAATTACATATTTATGGAATTTGAAATAGTTATGTATATTAGAGTACACTGTTTTATATTCCACCCAAAGTACTTTTAGGAGCTAACGGTTCAAAATTAGGAGATTAATAATGCTGTTATAGTAGGGTAGAAAGTGAAGAGGAAAAATTGTGTCTCACAATTTCTTCCAAATCAGCGGGCTACTGAATCATTAGAAAATGTCAGTTTAGAAGATGTGACAAAAGAAGCCCCCGGGAATATTTTTACAGTCTCTGTGGGAAGAAAATGATGAATAAACACTGTGTGATTCTGCCCATTTCCAGAGTGTTGTTCTCATTATGCATTATAGCTAAATAATGTTGTTAGATCAAGTATAAAATCGAGTTTTACTGTATTGCAGTTACCAATCACATGTCATATTTTCAAGAACACATATCATTTATACATATTGCTGGCCAGTATAACATATATGACGTTATGAGTTTGTACATCCCACGTACTGCAGACCAGCACTTTACATGTGTTGTTCAGCAACACATTTCAAACGGCCAAAAGAGTGACATTCTGTTTTTAGGTTTGATTAAAGCTGTGGTCAGACTCAAATATCATTTGATTTTGTGACTAAGTAGTGCTTTATGTAGTTGAATAAAAATTTAAATGAATACTGTGTTTTAATTACGTAATATGCTGCAGAATAACAATTGTTTACTATAGCGCTAGTGGCCACCCATTTTAATTTTTATGGAACAGTGCTCCATTTAGGTAGTTTGTCCCATGTCCAGCTCCAATAGGGAGTGCATAGTGTATACATGTAATGAGTGCTTGTACATGTATTGTGTTTATGTATACTATGTCTATGGATACTATGTAAACAAATTCACTTATGTAAGTGAATTTGCGCACATACACGCATACATCATTTAGATCAGACTAACACACACTCCACTCTCATGCCCAGGGATCAACCTCAGCCACACACACTACTCAGACACCATTCTCTGCCACATAGAACACAGTACCACACACACACTACTCCCGACCATACAGATCAAACTCAGTCACTCACACCACTGGCAGCCACACAGATTACACTCAGCTATACATACCCTTGGCCATTCGTATCATGTCTTGGTGTGGTTTAATACAAAAGGTTATTATAACTATTATATAATTAATAATAACACAATATAATATATATATGAACAAGTGACTGCAGGAACGTTATGTATAAATACAGTATAATTTTAATATTTATATGATTATAAATAAAGCTTGTTGGGTGTTTTTAATTCTACCCAAAGTTGCCAACCTTGTACGGAGTAGTGACAGTCCAGTGTTTCTGTACCTTCATAGTAGAGAACACTAACCAGTATTGTACTAGACATAATTGTGTATTATGAAGGGTCAAGCTATCCTTGTTGCAGGTGCAGTCACTAGTATATAGTGTATAGTTGCTGTAGTGAGATGAAAATTTTCATATGAATGTATCTCACAACTCTTTAGTGAATATATCACAACTCAAATTACTAGCATGTTAGCCATCGCTGAGGACTCTTCAAGCCATCCTGTTCATAGATATTAAAAACATTTATCCTTTGAAATATTTTATATTACAATTTTATAAGAATTGTGTTTTTTAGGATATAGTATTAAACATTATAACCCAAAAAACTTAATATGCATTATTATAATTGTTACCTTTTATTTATTAAGCACCAACAAATTACGCAGCACTATACAATTTAATTGGGACAGTTAACACATACATAACAAATATACATTAATACATACAGGCACATACATTTGAGAACCCTGCCTTTTTGCCATCTAGCATTATGGTACTTTTATGCAAAGTTCCTGTCAGAACTTTATTGTGATGTTGATTCTTTCATTGGGAGTACGCAAAATTAATAATGACATTCCCACCTACTATTTGCCTTTGTGTGACTAGTTCTGACCCTTGATGACAACCACACCACCAGAATAGGAGGGATTCCTGGGTATAGTGAGTGGATATGAGGGGGAACTTGGAGTCTGTTAGATGTTAGAATTATTAGCTGTAATGGAGATATCAGTCTATCCAAGATTAGAGCATGTTTGATGGAGGATAAGAACACAGAGGTTGAATTGTTGGGTTAGGGTAGCGGATACCCAATAGAGAAGGTAGGAGGAGATGGAAGGTATAAGGTCTAGTGTACAAGTAATGAGCTGAGTACAAGAGTACATCATTAACAGTGACTGGACCAAGGCAAATGAGGGTGGCAGCTGGTAAGGAGATGGATCCATACCCAGTGTAGGCAACATACCGAGGGGCAATATTATGCCTAGTGCTTTTCAATTTATATTTTTAAAATGGTTAGCAAAATTGTAAGGGGATGTGGGATAGAGGAGCTGTTAAAAACAGACCTTTATGGATGCAACATTGGGAAGGCATGGAAGAGAAAGACATGGAAACAAAGTTACATATTTTGGTTGGTTGGAGAACAGATCATGAATTTGCAGTTTAGGAAGTCCTCGAGTAAACCTGACTTCCTGAACAGGTGTTCAGCACTAAGAGAGCACCTTTGGAGGAGATGGGTATTGGGGTATTGGGGGTGCAAACCTATGTGATGCATTCTTTCCTAGCAGGAAACACTGCCAGCAAGCAGCCAGAATGTTAGCACATGAAACATTGTCAAAATCAGCAACTACTTACCTTTTCTGCGCTAACTAAAGCTCTCAGGACCAAATTTAGCAAAACGAGCGATCATGTAGAATACGAAAGCAGGAAGTTAGTGACCACTCATGATCTATTAATACGGAGTGTTTTGTATCTATTGGTTTCTTAAGCATCTAAAAATTTAGGATTTGGTAAAGTAGCAAATACTTAATACTAAAATATTTTGTTCCATGATCATTTCCCTTTATAATTGCTTCTTAACTGACATTGAATAATGCATTGAGCTTTCTCTAGCATTAATCAAATGCTTTAATTAGTGCCCAAAGATCAGTAATGTTTCTGTAGAAAATTAAATATTTCCCAATTGACATTATTATCTCGTGGGTTAATCATGAATATTTAATTATTTATCTGCAGGGACAGGCATTGCTCATGCTGACCAAATTTAGCATTTAATACTCTATTCAGGGATTCAGAGAACCAGTAGGTGAAGACACTGTTTTATAACCATAACCAAAGCAGTAGTAGATAGATGCTGGTCAACATTTATTGCTTTGTCAATGATAAGGAGTTAATAACTTGGCCCCATTCATTTGTCCAAATATTTTGTTATGTATGTATCTGTTAATACATTTAAGACATTACTTTTTCTTTTAGTATTTACTATTATACTTAACATTTTGTTTAGTGACATTGCTAACATAGTGATGTACTTGTTCCATGTTCATTTTATATATAGACCAACAAACTCCTGCAGGAATGTTACCTCCTCAGGATTAGCTTCTCTATAAATAATGTTGTTTTGTCCCTCAAACATTTTATCTTTTCATTTTTAGCATTGCTTTTGCTGCCACGGATCTTTCAATAATTGAAAATTATAAAACTAGTCTTAATAATGAAATGTTACTTAACTGTCTAAACTAGGTACCCTGCCTTTGACGTTATATGGCAAGGAATGTTATTTAAAATGTTTGAACATTTCTTTATATTAATTTAAATGATTTTCTCAATATTCCCTCCTCTTTCAATGCAGGTAGTTGAATGGCTGTGTTTGAACTGTCAGACTCACAGAGCAATGACAGGACAACTTGTGGACCTTAGGAAAACATCACCTCCACTAGGACCACCATCAAAGTCTTCTCCAAAACATACTATTTCTTTAGAAAACCAAAAAGAAATACATAAAGTTACCACATCCTCCTTCACTGCAAGTCATCAGTCAGTAACAGAAGTTATTTCAAAAATGTCCAATGAAAAGGTTGCCATGGTACCCGAAGAAAAAAGCAGCGTAATACCAGAAGAAAAAATAAGCATTGGCGGCTCTAAAAAAGTTGACATTGCTCCAGAGGGTATAGTTGTTAAAGCCTCAGAAGAAAAAGCCGACATCACACCTTCACTACCAGTAGAAAAGACTGGCATAGTATCTGAAGGAAAACCCAGCTTAATACCAGTACAACTCATTGAACAAGAGATTGACAAAGATAAGCTTCTGTTGAGTTTATCTGAGAAAGTCAAGAAATCAGTGGCACTGCCTGGTGAAGAAGTGTTTCCTTCAAAAGATATTAATTCCCTGGTACCAATGGAAATAAAAGGCATTAAGCCACCTGAAGGAAAAATAATGCCTAAAGAAGATTTAATGATTGACCTTTCAGCAACTTTGCTTAAGCAAATTGATGAAGGAACATTAGAAAATAGAATAAAACCCAAACCGAGCCAACTCATTGAGAATGAAGCTGGAAAGGAAAAGACTGTAAGTAGCATTTCATTATTTGGTATTGATGGTGATATGTACACTGCATTTTTTAGTATCCTATATTAAAGTGGTGATCTTACTTTCAAGGGGCAGCAAGGGTAGCCCATGCTTTCCATACCACTAACTGTTTTAACCCCTTAAGGACAATGGGCGGTTCCTAAACCCATTGAAAACCATGCATTTTGAGCCCGTACATATACGGGCTTTGTCATTAAGGGGTTAATGAGAAGTCAGAGATTCACATAGAGAATTTTGTAATTTTAAGAAACTGAGTGCAAACATTATATGTTTGAGAACTCAGCTGTGCCCTGTAAGGAATCGTGAATCTATAGTTTCCTACACTATCATTCCTGCTGATAACTTAAAAATTTAACTGATATTTCAAACATTCTGTTTTGAAAATATGTTTTAAATATAAATTATAATTTTAGCAAATAACCATTGAGATGGAGGAGAACGGTTACAAATAGGGAAGCACTCACAACAATTTTGGGAATAACAATGTACAAAACAAGGAATCAAGGCACACTCCCTAAATACACACTGAAACCCTTCTAAGTAATGCACGTGTCTCACTGAGCTATTCATATCATGTGTAAATAGTGCATAGCCAGTCACTACAAAGATGTATAACAGCGTCATATTTTCTAAGAAATCATAACATAGGTTTATTGCTTACATATAAAGCAGTACAAATGTTTTCACTGAAGTGAGTTGAGTATGTAATTTTTTATCTTTGGAGAATTAGTTTTTACATTTTGGTACTTAACATTTAATGAACCTTAATGGTTCATCTATACCTAATGAAATTTATAAGCAATTTAAAAAAATGTTTTAAAGGCCTACGTGCAAATATAATGTTGCATGATGTAGGCCTTTTAATGCCATGGTGGTGGTGTGTTTTACAATACTGTATCTGACAGATTGCCCTGCGTAATATCTAATCTTCATCTAGATTTAAGGGCACTACCTCTTCTGCTTTTTGCGTATGGTGGCCTACTCTTCATCCACATCTCTAGACCTAGAGACAGAGAAGGGGGTGTTGAAATGCTTCTGTCTCCTTGCCACCTATACCTTCTCCTTTTCTCTTCGCCTTTTGTGTGGCTGTGACTTACTGACCCCTGCTCCTATGTCTCAGTTATGCTACATAGTCTATCATTTATTCTCCATCATCCCCAATGGGGGACCTTATCTTATACCTATGGAGAAAAACTTGTCCCCTGCTGCCACATAACTGTTATTTCACGCCATCTCTTTTGGTCTTCCACAGTAGATCAACTCCCCATACACCATGATGGCCACCAAACTGACCTGGCCTTACCCTATTTGTATACAGTCCCCAGATCTAAAACACCACCTACTAATCTCCAACCTTGCTATAATTTCCACTCCTCCGCTCCAGAAAAAAATCAGTCTACTAAAACAACTGTGTCCTCAACCATCTACAGCTAAAACACTTTTGACTCACCATACACTAGCCTTAGTGAGCTTACTTCTCTTGTGTTTCTCTTCACTATTTCTGTTCAAGCCCTTGAAAGCTATTTTAAAACAAAAATAAAATGTGGGATATCCTTCCCCATGATGCTTCTTAAACTGTACCTCAACCCTTCTCCTTATCAGCAGCTATTCTCAACTGCTTTGACTGCTATCACTCTTAATGAGGTTTCTGGTCCCCTTGTCCTCCCACCTCATCACATGCCCACTCCACCCTGTTTGTTGACATATTCTACATATTCTTTAATGTCCTTACACATCCACCCTGACCCAGCTGTTTAACTGCTTTCTACTGGCATGTTACTATCTCCCTTTCTATAATTCCCATTTTTAAGTCTTCCGTAGACTCCATGTGCCCATCTCACTACTGTACTGCCTCCATTTTCCTGCTGATCTCCTGTAATGATCAATGTACAATCACCTAACTCATTTCCATTCATTTTATTCTCTACGCAACCCTTTACAATCTGATTCATGCCTGAGACAGCCCTTACCAAAACAATCTTTTCAGTGTTAAAACAAAAGGCCATTTCTCCTTCTATCTTCTTGGACCGCTGTACAGTCTTTGACACTATTGACCACCCCATTCTCCTGCAAACACTTCATTCTCATGACATCTGTAGCTTGGCTCTCTCGTGGTTCAAATCATAAATCATTGACAGTACCTTTTCGGTAGAATTTTCTCTGGCGCATGTTCCTCTCCCCCTATCATTCTGTGTGGGTTTGCCTCAGAGTTCAGTTCTGGGGCCTCTATTCCTTTCTACACACACAACTTCTCTCTCGGACAACTGATCAGGTTGTTTTGGATTCAATACCACCTCTACGCTGACTCTGACTTCTAGATTGTAAGCTCATTTGAGCAGAACCCTCCTTAGCTTTTGTTTCTGTAGGTCCAAATTGATACACAACGTGCTACTTGTTATGTCCTGTATACCCATTGTACAGTGCTGTGAAAAAGTAAGGAACTATGTAAATCAAAAATAATAATACAACACAACTAAATGTGTTTACTCAATAGATTATAACACACATGAATAACAGTAATAATATGTGCTAATAATAAGAAAAATTGAACCTGATCTTTTCATAAAGTTTAGCGTGGATCCATATGAATAAAAATAAAACAATATATAGGGTAATACAATCAGATAAATTCAACCCTGTCTGGACACTCTGTGTTTTGTACTCACTTCATTCAAAAATTTCACCCACTTAATACAAAGGTTCTCCACTTTGGACCAAACTTAGAAACAGAGGTTCTTTTTTTCTAGAACACAAAATGGCAAAAAATGGCGTAGCCTGCTTCAATTAGGAACATATTTTTAATGTTGTTTTAAGTTTTCAAACTCTTACCATAAAAAAAGATTATACACAAAATGAATCTTTTGCTTGGCTGCATAGAGATCACAAGAAATGCCTCCTTCTGATTCTATATCCTGACTTAATAGCAGAACTTTTTTCGCCAATAGTTGGCTTCTTCCTGGTTTAAAATGTATTCAAAGGATATGACAAAACTAAAATTGCCAGACAAACCGATACTTTAAGTAAAGAGGGCCCTGTTTGCAAGCTTACAATCTAACGGTGAAAAACTGCGACTGTGAAAAATATATAGATATATTTAAGACAAACAATGTGAAAAGATGAAGGTTGGGCAAGTAGGCATAATTATTCTTAAATGCAAGTTTTCCAAAGAAAAACAGGTGGGCCAGTTAATGGGAGTCCAGCCCTACCATAGCTGACATCATCATGTTGTTGAAACACCATTCCCATGTATCCAGCAATGAAATGATTAAAGTGAGGGAGGCTGTTGTCCAACAGCAGTTGAAGGGTACAAATATCTAGTCTTTGTTAAGCCACTCACATACCAATTAAATATATAATGATATTCAACCTGTACACTAAATCCTTATCCCCAATGTTGTATATACCCAAGGAGACTGTTTTTTTCTATCATTTGTAAAGAAGGACCATGCTCTTCCTTACTCTGTGACTGTTGTCTGTCATGTAATATGTTTTATTGATCAGATGTGTAATTGATCAATATTCAGTATTTTATTGTTTAATGGATCATACTAATTTGTCAGATAAAGTAAGCTTTACAAGTTCTCCTAGTTGTATCCAGTGGAGTTAACAGATTGGTTATCCCTGATGAATCCCTCACAGCAGTATGATACACAGTGGGTGCTTTAGTAAGAGGCTTACCTGTAGTACTACTATATATTTTTTCATGTTTTGTCTTTTTAAACTTGTTTTCTTTTTATATGTGTTAGTCTTTGTTTTGTGTTTGATTTACATGATATTCAGGGTGCAGTTGCAACAAATTAACAGAAGTAGAATTTCTGTTTAGCAATTGCTACTAAGACACTGACTATCCATAAACAATGTGATATTCGCAAGGACATCTTAAGTGCTTTAAGTCTGACTTACTTTACACAGTATTAATCTATTTAAAATGAAGTATATGCGTTAGTATCATTATATTATTAATACAATTAAAAGCTGGATTTGTGCATTATTATTTGCTGTATACGCCCATTTATACAGCTCTGGTTTACATTTAATTGGAGCACCCCCTCCCTTTGGATGCATCCCATTGGCTTATAGTTAAGGTTCAATTATTTTTCTTTCTTCTTGTTAAGTGCCATACCCAGGGGTGTTAAAATAATTGTACCCCCTTCAATCGGGGTACATCTTGTCGGACTGAAAGCTGAAATGCAGGTGAATTCTGATGGGCACTGGTGTGAGATTACATGCACATCATCTGTTTATAATACATTAGTGGCATACATATGAACATTGTAATGTAATGTATTAAAAAAAATAGCATACTATTTGGCAGTTTAAAGATATTTGTAATAAAATTATTTGCTCTTTCCTGTGCTATTTCCTGTTACTACTACTTCTTCAAATAATTTTCCCTTTTATGATTGGCTGGTTATTTAACAACTTTTTACGTATTTGTAACGTGTTTTATAACTGGTACGGAAAAAAAAGGAAATATGAGTTGGTTTAGATGAGTACCCAAAGACCCATAGCAGGTGAGTTGAATTATTTTATTACAAATATCTTAAAGTGGATGTTTTCACTATTATAGCTTATGAACCAACTTTATGTGCTTGTCTGCACATCAGTCAGAACTTTCTATGTTCTATGTTAGAAATTGTAAAGTGTGTTATTAAAGTATATCCTTCTAAAAACTTTGCTTGAGTGTATAAATAACTCATATAGTCAGAACCACCCCCCTACCCACACCTCTAAAATTTAAAAAAGTGTCCCTCTGGCATTTCAAAATGCTAGAAGGCATATAGATATATAAAGAGTTCAAGAGAGGCTATGAAACTGTTAATAAGTTTATACCTGCTCTGATTTGAAAGCATAGATATGTAAATATTAAAATTCTAAAAGATGAGCTTATATGTTTAACTTTGGTGGAAAATTGTATTTTTAGTAATATTGGGTAAATATTGGCTACAACAAGGTATAATCTGAACTCTACCTTTTTATGATGTTCAGTGAGTTCCCTTTTATATTTTATCCTAATATTTATAGTACAGTATTTATATAATACAGTGAAGGCTTTGTAGTATGTTATAGGGTTTCCCATGTAGAACTGAGTTCCAAAAATGCTTGGATATCTGTAAGAAATCGATCATTTGATAACAGGAAAACTACTGGATATTTTTGCCCCACAAGATTCACAATATAAAAGTATAGTCCTTTTGTTCTAGCTTATTCAGTAAACAGGTCACTTTGTAAAATATGTTATCCAAATATATATATATTGATGTTTAATATTATAGAGACTAATATTGCTTATGTATTGTACTGTTATTGTTGATATATTTATAATTCAATCTTTTTGAGAAATTATAATTATATTTCTGTTTTTTTTAGGAGAAGGAAGATGACAAGTCAGACACTTCAAGTTCTCAACAGCAAAAAAGTCCACAAGGTCTTAGTGACACAGGCTACTCATCTGATGGCATATCTGGCTCACTTGGAGAAATTCCTAGTCTCATACCAAGTGATGAAAAAGATTTACATAAAGAACCAAGCAAACGTGAAACATTCTCCCATGAAAATAGTCCTTCAAGCCCCTCTGATTTAGCTAAGCTTGAGAGTACTGTTCTCTCAATTCTAGAAGCCCAAACTAGCATGCTCATTGATGAAAAGTCAAGGAAAAGCAATGACTTGTATGGAATATATGGTGGGCAAACACGAGTTAAAACAAAGATCTTACCAATTACACCAGAATCTTTTAGTTCAGAAGAAGAAGAACTTGAGGATATTCAAGAAGAAGATGAAGAAATTCTTGGTGAAAATGGAAAAGGTATAGTTTCACGGAAAAGTCATAAAGACGGGTTAGGTTCAGTAAGAGATATTACTTCACGGCAAAGGCATGATTCTCTGGATGACAGTAGTGAAAGTGAAAATTCCCCAGTCCCTCAGAGGAAAAGAAGAATTAGCAATGGATCATCAAGTAGCGACGACTATAAGCATGAAGACAGTCAAGGATCAGGAGACGATGAAGATTTTATCCGTAAACAGATCATTGAAATGAGTGCTGATGAGGATGCATCGGGGTCAGAAGATGAAGAATTTATAAGAACCAAATTAAAAGAAATTAGTGGAAGTGAAAGTCAAAAGGCAGAAGCAAAGACAAAGCCTGTTGCAGCAAAATGTAAGAGACTAACCAAAAAAAGCAGTGCAAGTTATGATGATGACGGAATAAGACGACATTCATGGCACCATGGTGATGAAGAGGATGAGGAAGTATACGACGAAATTCCAGAACCAAAATACAGAGAAAGTAAAAGCCAAGAAAGTGAAGAGCTTTCAGTAAGTGGAGGGGGAGGACTCCGTCGATTTAAGACAATAGAACTAAATAGCACGATATCCAACACATATTCTGAAGAACCTTGCAAACAAACAACAATGCTCTATTATGATGAGGAGCCAGAGTTGGAGATGGAAAGTTTAACTGATTCTCCTGAGGAGAGGTCACGTGAGGAAAGGTCTTCTAGTCTTCATGCATCAAGCTTTACTCCAGGCACGTCGCCAACTTCAGTATCATCACTGGACGAGGACAGTGATAGTAGCCCAAGCCATAAGAAAATATCAGGGGAAAGCAAACAGCAAAGAAAAGCTAGGCACCGATCTCATGGGCCTGTTTTACCCACTATTGAAGATTCATCAGAAGAAGAAGAATTAAGAGAAGAAGAAGAGCTTTTGAAAGAACAAGAAAAACAAAGAGAGCTAGAGCAGCAGCAAAGGAAAGGTTCTAGTAAGAAGTCCAAGAAAGACAAGGATGAACTAAGGGCTCAGAGAAGGAGAGAAAGACCAAAGACACCCCCCAGCAATCTTTCTCCTATTGAAGATGCTTCTCCAACAGAGGAATTGCGTCAAGCAGCTGAAATGGAGGAACTTCATAGGTCTTCATGCTCTGAATATTCACCCAGTATTGAATCTGAACCAGAAGGATTTGAAATAAGTCCTGAAAAGATAATAGAAGTACAAAAGGTATACAAATTACCTACTTCAGTTTCCCTGTATTCTCCTACAGATGTAACAACAGGTGCTGTGACTGAGAAAAAAAATGGCCAGCGAAGCTTAAAAAATGCAGAGGAGGCATATGAAGAAATATTATACAAAGCAAAGCTTTATCAAACCGAGAAGGAAAAAGATGAGGTTTTTGAGAAAGAACCTTTATATGGGGGGATGTTAATTGAGGATTATATCTATGAGTCATTAGTTGAAGAAAACTACGATGAGAGCTTAGATACCAATGCACTAAGCTGCCAAGAAAATGTTTTTGATTCTCAGGTATCAGACCTAAAGAATTTGACAGATGATATTCGTATAGATTCTGTTGAGAAAATCATACATTTTGAAAATGAATGTTACACAACAGGGACATTTCATACTATTGTGCCTCAAGAAGACATAGTTTCTAGTTCATACATTGTCCCAGAAAGCCATGAGATCATTATTTTGGATAATGCTGATGAAAGGCAACCCGAAGATACAGATACTGGTTTCCATGACTTTATTAGTTGTCAAAATATGCAGTTGACACCAGGATCAAGCCCAACTCAAGTTAGAGCGGACTTTTCTATAAAAACAGGTTATGCACAGTCTGTCCCTGCGGATATATCCCCAGCAGAAAACCTATTATCTGTTTCTCAGATGGAAACATCTTCTCTTGCTAATGTAATTTCTATTCCAGATGTTAAAATAACTCAACATTTTACAACAGAAGAGCCAGAAGAAGATACAATTACTGATTACACTGACCAGAAAATGCAGGACTCAGCTGTTGCAGGAAGTCCTGCGAAAAGTGAGGAATGTGTCTCAACTTCAGTTTCACCTGCTATAAAGGACAGTGACTCCATGGAGTTAAGAAACCTGGACCAACAACCTGTAATAAAGCCAGAAAAATATACAGGGAGTGCTTTATCAACTGGCCCGAAAGAAAGAGAAAAAGATGGTAATGTAATGTGTGCAGCAACATCTAGTTCAACGTGTCCTGGTTCTAACCAGGTTTATTCTTATGCAGCTCACACTACACAACCTTCTTTGGCCAGTGAAACAACATCAGTTGAACATGTTATAATTTCTGTGCCTGAAGCTACTACAGAGATTACACAAACAGCTGGGGCATGTTCTTTTGATCAAGAACAAGGCAGAAAAGATGTGACTAAAGTCTTGGAAAACACTAGTATTAACATTTCTGAGAAAAGGGGTGAGACTCCTAGGACTGTGGAATGCTCACTACTGACCAAACAGTCTACATCAGTAACAGATACTATAACATCTTCCCCAAATCTACAGTCGGCGGCATCCACTGTCACATCTGTTACATCAAAAGTTAAATCATTATTCAGAAGTTCCTCTTCAGAGTCTACTGTTCCTTTGACAACACAAACACCGCCACCACCCCCACCATTACCTCCACCTACCCCATCTAAGCCTACAGTATATTCCAAAAAGAGGCCTGCACCCAAAGTTCCATCAATGGAAAAAAATGCTATAAAAGGGTCCACCAATGAAACCTCACAAGGGGAAATTTCATTAAAAAACAATGCTACCATTGTTTCAAAGCATCATGCTCCACCACCACCTGTCCCCCCGAAGCCATCTTCTATCCCAGCTGGACTGGTATTTAGTCACAGGCCAACAGAAAATAGAGTAACAAAAGCTAGACTTTCTGAACAACCAACAGTTATGCAAAAGATGCAAGGAGTACATGACAACACATCAACACTGCCTGCCACTATGAGTTTAAATTTGATTCCATCAACAGAATGCAAACTGCCATCTCCTACATCACCACTTTCTCCTCATTCTAATAAATCTTCACCAAGGTGGACTAAGCCATCGTTGGAAACCTATGTTGTTATCACATTGCCCTCTGAACCTGGAACACCAACTGACAATGTTGCAACTGACACAACATGTTGGCCTCTTCAGGCACCACCACAAGAGCAAGTTCCACAAACAGCAGAAACTGTTTTCTCAATTATGTCCCTTAGTCAAGGTGAAACAATACAAGCATCATTTGATTCCCACCCTGTGCCAAGTCCATTATCACAGGTAATAACAACAGCCTCTACAAAGGCTGCCATGTCTAAAGCTTCAGACCTTGACAGCACTGCAACCATTTTACAAGCTGAATGCACATCCCAGTCAAAACAAAATGCAAAAGCTTCTAAATCCAATAATGTAATTGATCTACGCACTCTGAGTAAAATTGATAATGCAAATAATGACTTATTCATGGGTATCTGTATGGATCTGTCTTCTGCACCACTGGATGCCAAGCGGCAGTCTACATCTCAAGGTGTTTCCGGTCGGCCGGTTAGTGCTGTGCAGCCTGCTGTAGTAAACCTTTGTAGTGAATCAACAGCAATGTCTTCTGTTTTACCTCCAACAGAGCCATATTCCATAGTGACATGTTCCACAACGCTGGGTTATACAACAAGTCTGGAAAGTCTTGTTGATCTAGGAAATTCAATGAAAGCGCCATTAAAGCTGACATCTAAACAACACGAACAAGCAAGTGTTGGTCTTCCTGTAGAAGAAGAAGTGCCCATTAACCTATCCATGGGAATGCCAGCACAATCAGTGATTTCTGCAACAGGAAAACACGGATCTTTTTCTCCAAACAGTATAACCAATGGATGCACTGATATATCCACTTCCCAGGAATCCGTAGATAGTGGTGTAGTAGATCTTAGTACCACTAAGTCCCATAAAACAATAGTAACTGTGGATGAAACCACATCTGCAATTATCACTGAAATAATTGAAGATGATAAGCCTGTTGATTTAACTGCAGGGAGAAGGGCTGTGTGTTGTGATGTGGTATATAAATTACCATTTGGAAGAAGTTGCATTTCACAGCAGTCATCCACCAATTTGCCTGAAGACCGTTTTGGTTACAGAGATGACCATTATCAATATGATCGGTCAGGGATGGCTGGGTTAAGAGGTGTTGGCGGTATGAAGCCATCAATGTCTGATACTAATTTGGCTGAAGCTGGCCTTTTCTTGTACAAAAGTAAAAACACTTTTGATTATCCTATTGGAGTAACTGAAGTTGCTGTAGACCTTACATCTGGGAAGATGACTACAGGTCAGTATGATGTGCCAGCCGACCTTTCTTTGAAATGTGATTATGGTGTTCTCCATCTCATTTCAGGATGAAATTTTTATTTTATTTTATTATGCCATTTTTATTTTATTTTTGTGGGACATTGTGACAGTATTTTGGAGTACTGGTGTATTTTATTTTCCATTTTATGTATATATTTTGCTCACAGGTTCATGCATGTGCCTGCATGTTCCAAATATGATTTTGCTTCTTGTCCCAGTGAATCATTAACCATGGAGATTTGCATGCAATTTATCCATTTATTTCATCAAGATTGGATGGCTCTCCGATCCACAAAGCAGCAATGTATATAGGAAATGGACTATAACTGTACCCTATACTTTCAGGTGAGGCTTTGGACTACAAAACCAAGATCACAAGTGCTTATCCAGAGACAAGACAAGTTATTTCTGGAATTGGAATGAGTGCACCCCAGTATTCACAAGCACGGATGACTGCATCCATACTGCCACCTTTCGGTATGGGAAGTGTTTTAAGGTCATCAAATGGAGTTGTGTATTCTTCAGTTGCAACTCCAATCCCTTCAACATTTGCCATCACCACACAGCCTGGATCCATTTTCAGTACAACAGTAAAAGATTTATCCAGCTTCATAACTAGTGACACTGTGACTGCTATTTCAAGCCTAAATCAAACCCAACCTCCACCTAGATCATATAATATATTAAATACAACTTCTGCAGATGTGACTGATGTAATGACTGCTGTTGAATCAGGTTTTGCCATGGAAGTTGAAGCCACTACAGCAGCAGACTTGGTTTCTGTTATGACAACTGAACCAGAATCTTTCTCAGAATTGACTGAAGACGAGTCAGCATTTCTCATGCCATCTGAAGATGGCAAACAGCAGCAACTTCATTTACAGCGTGAGCTTCTTGAGCTAGAAAAGATCAAACAACAAAGATTAGCTGAAGAACTAGAATGGGAACGTCAGGAAATTCAAAGGTTTAGAGAACAAGAAACATTCATGGTTCAAAAGAAACTAGAGGAGCTTCAGTCCATGAAGCAGCAACTACTGTTTCAGCAAGAGGAAGAGAGACAAGCTCAGTACATGATGAGACAGGAAACATTAGTTCAACAACAGCTACACATTGAACAAATTCAGCAGCTTCAACAACAACTACATCAACAACTGGAGGAACAGAAATTACGACAGATGTATCAATACAGTTATGATACAAATGAAACAGCATCACCTCAGACAACTTCAGATCAGGGGGTTTTGGAAGGCCAATTTTCAGCACCCGAAGATGGGCAATTCTGGACTAGCGACCATACATCAACCGCAGTATCAGGCGTTGGTGGCATTGAAATGCCACCAAGTGAAACATGGTACACTGTTCAGTCAGATGGAATTACACAGTATATCTCTAGACCTGGCATCTTAAACTCCATTTCAGAAATGTCTCTAAAAGATGTGAATGTAACCGAGGAAAGGCAACTGAAAAAAAGAAGTTCAATGCAAAGGTTAGGTGGAATGTACGATGAATTAGATGTGAGTGTACAAGAGGAGCCAAAATCTTACAAGTTAATAGTAGATAGTGGAGTGCAAACTGATGACGAGGATGGAGGTGAAAAAGGATATACAGGAAGGAGAAGAAGATCAAAAAAGGGTGTAGATACAAGTGTCCAGACTGATGACGAGGATCAAGATGAATGGGATATCCCAACAAGATCACGGAGGAGATCACGTGCAGGAAAATATAGTGAAGGGAACACAGACGCTGACAAAGTTAGGCAATTTTCTAAAGTGTCCAGTATAGCAGTGCAAACAGTTGCGGAGAGTTCAGTACAAACTGAACCACTTGGAACAATAAGAATTCCTTCTGTAAGAGCTAAGGTTGATGCAAAAGTAGAAATAGTCAAACATATTTCTGCCCCAGAAAAAAGCTATAAGGGTGAAAGCTTAGGATGTCAAACAGAAACTGAAGGAGATCAAAGTCCCCAGTATTTAACTAATATGCCACAAAAGGATAAAAGACGTCCAACACCATTAGAAATTGGTTATTCAAATCACCTTCGTGCAGAATCTTCATTGCAGGTCGCACCTTCCCCTCCAAAATCACCCAAAGTTCTTTATTCACCAATATCACCTGTTTCTCCTGGCACGGTCTTGGAATCAGCCTTTGTCCCTTATGAAAAAACAATAGTGGATGATATAGCCTGTCAGCATACTGATATAAACTTGGTTCCACCACCTAGTCCAAAATCAACAAAAGTTATACAACGTTCCTTGTCTGATCCCAAGCCTTTAAGTCCTACTTCAGAAGACAATGCAAGGACACAGTTCCAGTATTCAGATGGGTACATGGTAAGCCCTTATTTCTATTTATGGTTTTTGGTATCAAAATACGTGGCATTTTATATAAAGTAACACACTTTCTATAATATATGTAATTACAATTGAATTGGTTGAATACTTTAAAAAAAAAAACACTGACAATCACATGAAATAAAAAAAAACATGCAAATAGAGGCCAGCAAATATAGTAGACACAGCAGACAAGAACAATCCAGTAATACTAATTTGATGTTTTCATCAAAACATCTTCAAAAAATAACAAACAGAAATTAAAATAACCACCATTAAAATTAGCTATATAGAACCCCCCCCCCCAAAAAAAATTTGACATTTAGCATAATCCTACAAAAATGGATTCGGGAGTAAACAATGGGGACAGTGTTTTAGTCATTATTTTTTATGGTGCATTTAGCAGTTTCACTTGTGTCTTATGATGTTTCTCTTAAGCATTTCTTGATATTTACCTATATTGGTTTGGTTACCATTGGATACACATTTATTTAATTGTATTATTTTTTTTGTACAACGTAATACAAATGCAATGGGTCTAAAAGTGTATTTTCCTCCCTGATTATGAGTTAGAGGGGCAAGACGTTACACTGCATCCAGTAACGTATCTTGTTACTAGCAGCAGGCCCAGGAGATTTGGTGTAGATCTTGAGCAATCAGGTCCCCCAGTGTCCCCCTGCCCAGTGGGCTGGTCACAGAGGAGATCTTTGATTTCCCATACTGACTCATTTACAGAGCACCAGGATATGAGTCATATGCTGGCGCTTCCTTTCTAAAAGGCATAGTACATCTTTTTAATGCTGGGAAGATGCTGACTGAGGAAGGGGCGACTGGGGGCCGCTGCCTGACAGCACAGAATATAAATACATGTCTGCCTGCATGCCAGTCAGCCAAAGTTTAGGTGGGTAACACAACGGTTTGTGATAACCACTAAAGAATCAGTCATGTCCAAATTAGGTTGCCAATCAGTACGTCAATCACTTCTTACTTGACACGCTGGAAGGTCTTCACATTGCAGAGCACCACTACATGACACTACATCCTACTGCAATTCTCTGCATAAGCTGTAGGCATAAGCAAAAGAGCAAATAGGAGCTTTCATGGTAGAGAAATAGAACTACAATCCCTCTAAAAGTTAGAGCTTTTCCTGCAAAGTAAATACAGATGTAGATGGAAGCATGGTAGACTGTTGATTGTTTGGTAGTGAGTGCTGCCTTTCTGACCATGACAACCCACTAAAATAAGAATGCATATTGAAGAAAGCTGTGTGGAAAATAGCTGGGTGGTGGGGAAAGGAGCATGTGGGTTTTTGTTTTTTTTACAGAATCCCCTCAAGAATTTGCAAGGTTGGGGGGCGCCATGACAATTTAAAGGGTATCACACAGCTATCATATCCATTAAAGTGCATATGTTCATTGGGGTGTCCCGTTAATACTATGATACATTACTGACTGCACACATAATATATGAAAGGTTCTATTTCTTTCAAAGTATACGTATCCTTTTTTTTATTGAATTACAACATATCACTGATAAATTAACATTATAGTATGTCTTTTAATATTTAGTTTTTAGAAAAGAGTTATGTACTGTACATATGGTAAAAGGAAAGATCCCCTCTTTATCTATCAGAATACATTACACTTATTTGTAAAGTGCCAGCAGATTCCGCTGTTAGAATCAGTGGGATAATTTAAAATCACACACAATAACAAACTGGTACAACATAATATCACTTACATATCAATGTATCCAAATAGTATACAATAGTATGTGTTATTGATTTTTGATTTACATTATACATAATAATGTACTTTGAGTAGAGAGGATCTAAACCAGTATGTCACTTAACAACTTGGACTTGTAACAAAAGATGAGGATGGCCCTCCTCACATGGATTTTCAGCACATAGTTAGTTTTACTCTTAAGATTACTTAGTTAACATTATTTGTCTGGTCGATATTGTTAATATTACTGGTATTTATATTTTTCAATATCAGGGTGATTTCCCCAGATTATCCTTCTATCCTTTATAAAAGCACTGGTCAGATCCAATTAAAAAATTGATGACAAAAAGTAGGAGAATACGTGACTAATAGAGATATTTGACTGCTCAAAATATTTAGAACTTCGGGGGTCTCTCTCTCTCTCTGCTGGATTTTCTCTTCGCACCTTGTTGGACATTTGCACACAGCCCTGAATGTCTGTCCATAGTAACAATGTGTAAACTCACTGACATTTTATTTGAATCATCATCTCTTCATATCCCAGCACTCAACAGCAAGAACGGTGCAAAGAAAGGGTGGCTGATAGCACTGTCCTGGGTTAGGAACAGGATGGCACTGAACATAAATACATTACTCTTCAGCTCTAGCAGTTTTGTTTCATTATAAATCTTGCTTTCTAGTAATGTAGAAACTGCTCTTCCACTTCACTTCTAATGCAGGGCAGTATGATCCGTGTGACCAGATTTATTTTAACATGAATGTCGAAACATAGTGTTTGATGAAAGAGAAGTTGTTCTGCTAAAATCTCAGGAATCATTGATGTTCCAAGGCCAAAACTACAAAGTGTGCAAAACCTTTGTGTACTTGTTACAATGTTCATTGGAACGTTGAAGCTGTGAAGGCCTCCACTTAGCTGGTACCTTCAGATAGTAAGGGGGCTTTCTCTGCTAAGAACTAAGACACTTGATGGGACCCTTACTTTGATGCATGCAGTGCTAACTGAGGAGATTCCTTGTACTTGGAACTTTCACAGAATCTTCTCCAGAAGCAGTTGCTGCTTCTTCCTATCTGAGCTGCACAGGCCTTGAATAGGGCGCTACATGCAGGATAGGTGACTTAACCACATACAGACTAAAAAGGTAAACAAGCCAGGTCCCTTCCTCCGATCTTTTTTAGAATCCAACTGCTCTGACCCAGTCTGTTCCCATTTGGGACTACTGAGCTCAGATTGGCTGAAGTTGCGTCCTTGGGAACAGTCCACCCAGGAACCAAGAGTTCATGTGGATTGTCTTAGCCTTGGGCTACATACACACATATATGGTGTATACAAGTGTGAGTGAAGGGATGGTTGTTCTTTCCCATGGATGCCAAAAGATATCTATGTGCACAGCTGTTAGTAATCAGCAATACATGCTCACAAACCACATTTTATGATAGATCCATATATGTCCTTTCCAAAATTGATTTAATTTGTCAGTTCATTGGTCAAATGTTTACCCCATGTTTACACAATGATTAAATGTTGGTCAATTTATTTATGTGTTTTCTTTGCCTTACTAGGATGTGTTAAATTAGTTAAGTAAGTAAATGTATCTATTTTAGACATCCTAATACTCTGCACACCCAACTGAATCACTCAGGTGAAGTTGTTTCTTACTGATTTCTATGTGGCTGTATTTAGCATTTACAGTCTAGGACTGCAAACTTGTTTTTAGACTTGTAGTTGAATTGCAAACTTGCATTTTCAACCACTATTAATACCAATTAAAATTTAGAGTAATTCAGAAGAGGGAGCACATGTTCCACAGTTTTGTACATCATACATATCTATGCCAGGGGAGGCACATATCTCAACTCCCTCCTAATTGCTAGGTGCTAATTCTATGTTCCTTGTGGCTGGGACAGTATTTTATTTAATTTGAGCTAACTTATGTATTTCATGATAATTTTCTGTTATGATTGTTAGGGCACTGATATGCTCACATACACCAAACATGCTTGTTTCCTAGAAAAATTGATAATCAGGGGAAACAGAGGACCTCTCAAAGACCTTATTGACTCTGGTCAGAATATGCCAGAAGGGAAATAAATACTTTCTTTCAGAGTAAATGATATATTAAGAGACACAGACAATGTTAGATAAGCATCACACCATCATTGTCAAATGGTCAGCAACATCTTGAAACAGAACCATTCTTGTATATCATTACTATTTAGTGTATTTATTAAAAGTTATATTTAATTTCAACTATTAGATCCCATACAGTCATCTGTAGCGGTATCCAGTGCATTTTATGGCATGCAAATCCATGCATGCATTTTTTAATTAGTTTCAGCAAAAGTGATTAGTCATATTCCCTGACTAGTGTAACTGCACACGAATACAGCCAAATGCCATGTGCATGTGTGCTGTAAAATGTTTGATCAGTTTGCATGTTGTTGTAGAGGTGTGCATTGAGGGATTGTAAACAAAAACCAAATATTTAGAATATTATTCATTAACATAGTCTATTATATCTTTGTTACAGACTAAAACACTTAGTGGAACTCAAAAGAAGGTGAAAAGAACTCTGCCAAACCCTCCTCCTGAGGAAGCAAGTAATGGTATTCAGTCACCATATAATACAGTTGGATCAGTATCTCGCAGAAGAATTTGTAGAAACACAACTATGGCTCGAGCTAAAATCCTGCAAGATATTGATAGAGAATTGGACCTGGTAGAACGGGAGTCATCAAAGCTAAGGAAGAAACAGGCAGAATTAGATGAAGAAGAGAAGGAAATTGATGCAAAGTTAAGATATTTAGAAATGGGAATTAACAGAAGAAAAGAAGCTTTGTTAAAAGAGAGGGAAAAGAGGGAAAGAGCATATCTACAGGGTGTTGCTGAAGAACGAGATTATATGTCAGACAGCGAAGTTAGTAGCACAAGGCCAACCAGGATAGAAAGCCATCTTGGATTAGATAGGCCACAAACAGCTGCACCAACAGAATATAGCCCATATTTGACACCACAAACACAGTCAGAAACACACTTTGTCCCTCCTACAAGTCCCTATACCCAATTCCAATACCAGACCCCCACCCTGCTTACTCAAGCACCAACACAATATTCTCAGCAATCTCATTATGAGCAACCTCTATACCATCAACAGGTTTCATCATACCAAACTCAACCAAGTTTCCAAGCTGTGCCAACTATGTCCTTTACTCCTCAACAGCCTGCACCAACCCAGCAACCTTCTTATAAACAGCATCAATCACAGATGATTCTTATGCAGCAAAAAAGACAGGGGGCTTTAGATCTGGACTGTAAGTTAACAACACATTATGATGTTATCAGGAACCAACCACTTATAATAACACCTGCTTCTACTGATAACAGCTACTCTGTTCCTCATCTTGGAAGCAAATATAGTACTCTGGATTTACGGTTAGGGTTGGACGAAAAGAGCAGCATGGCAAGTAGCCCAATGTCTAGTATATCTGCAGATTCATTTTATGCAGATTTAGATCACCACACTTCCAGAAATTATGTTTTAATTGATGACATTGGTGAACTTACCAAGGGATCTGGATCACTGAGTTCTGCCTTTGGACTGCATGAGAAAGAGTTATCTAAGGCTGACCGCATTCTTCGAAGCGTTGATGCACGAAGGACTCCAGAAGTAACAGACTTTTTAGCTCCAATGACATCTTCTGCCAGATTACATTCATATGGAAAAGCAGATGAAGATTCAATGGAAGATCCTTATGAGCTAAAGCTTCTTAAACATCAAATAAAACAAGAATTCCGTAGAGGTACAGAAAACTTGGACCCCCTTGTTGGATATTCTCCCTACTATCACTCTGACAGTCTTTATAGACATTTCCCTAAAACTGAAAAGTACAGCATTAGTAGGCTTACACTGGAAAAACAAGCTGCAAAACAACTTCCACCTGCTATTCTCTATCAAAAACAATCCAAACATAAAAAAGCAGTGATAGACCCTAAAATAGCTAAATTTTCTCCAATTCAGGAAAGTAGAGATATAGAACCAGATTATTCAAGCTACCTTTCTTCCAGTACATCATCAATTCCAAGTATTTCTTCAAAGGTAAGGCTGCTTCAGGATGATATTACATATGGACTGAGAAAAAATATTACAGACCAACAAAAATTCCTGGGCCCTGCGCTAGCACAAAATCTTGGGGCATCTCTCAGTCCAACTCTAAGAACATCTATGCAGGATGAAGTTGACAAGCCTTATGTAAGTGGTAGTAGGTCAAGGCCTTCATCTAGGCCTTCTTCAATTTATGGACTTGATTTATCTATTAAAAGAGACTTATCAAGCTCTTCTTTGAGACTGAAAGCTAATGAAGCAGAAACATTAGATGGGTCCTTTAGTCATGTAGCACCTTCTGGAAGAACAAAACCATCTAGCCTTCCTATTAGTCAAAGTAGGGGAAGAATCCCAATTGTAGCACAGAATTCTGAGGAAGAAAGTCCACTAAGTCCTGTTGGTCAACCAATGGGAATGGCAAGGGCTTCAGCTGGTCCATTGCCACCTATATCTGCAGACAGCAGAGACCAGTTTGGTTCAAGTCATTCCCTACCCGAAGTGCAACAGCACATGAGAGAAGAATCAAGAACTCGTGGCTACGATCGAGATATAGCTTTCATCATGGATGATTTTCAGCATGCCATGTCAGATAGTGAAGGTAATCATGGCATCAGACTACTTTACTTCTATCATAACACAAATATTCATTTATATGCATGCAATTGATTTCTCTTCTGCTATTGTTTTTATTATTATTATTTCATGGCTTTTAATCTCAAGTATTTTTCATTAATTATTTTAAGTATATTGTGTTGTGTATTTTTATTTCTTCATACAGTATTATTTTAATCTGTTTTGTTG
Organism: Spea bombifrons; assembly: GCF_027358695.1. NCBI lineage: Eukaryota > Metazoa > Chordata > Amphibia > Anura > Pelobatidae > Spea > Spea bombifrons. The sequence continues at coordinate 63,694,897 of NC_071090.1, read as the reverse complement.
TCTTTGTCATGGATACCACATAGATGCATCAAGCTAAATGTGGTCCTTTTTCTGTTCATTTCAGTCTCTTCAGTCATTTTACACTTTCACAAATTTTTTTTTTACATAAGATATGATAAGCGAGTAAAAGAAAAATCTAAATACATGGTTACATTTAGATTTTTTTCAGTGTTTCTAGTAATTATCATTTGTAAAGATGAATTAAATTATAAATCATTAATACCTACACATATAATTTATCACATATGTAGAAATCAATATACAATTACAGCATAAAGCAAATATTATGTGCTTTTTCTTAATATTTGAATCAGAGGAAATATATATTGGCCATATCTAACTCCTTGCTGCTGAAAGAACATGCAATAATCTGCTTTGCCCCATGCTATGAAATATTGCAACATCAAGGAGAGGTTATCCACATTGTATATATAGGATGACGTATTGTGATTGTGTTTTTTACTGTTCTTTAGCTTTCATTATTTAAAATTTGAAAATGGCGTGGAACGTAATGATATCGCTTAATGTTGTCACTAGTTTAATTGTGTCTTCTTTATGTTACTTTGCTTAATAATAAAGATTTGCATGCACTTTTTGTCTTGTAATTGCTTTTGAGAATCTCTAAAAAAAATAAACTGCATGACTTTTCAGCTGCATGACAATATAATAATCGTTGATGTAAATATTGCAAAAGCATCACACAGTATTTTGGTTTATTCACAATTCTTTCTTTTGCTAAGTTTCCTTAGGCTTTTGTCTACTAGTATTAAAAAGCATCAGTAGCCACAAAGAGTATTATTTTGAAATATATATATCTTTGTAAACGGGAAAAAGGGGAGAAGTAAATATTTTTAGAACGTAGTTTTGCTCAAAAATCAAGTTTTGTTTTTAATTAAACAGGGTTTTGAATGCATTGTTTATTTAGTCATTGCAAGTGTAAAAATTGTACCTATAAATAAATATATTTCAATACTAATTACCACAAATAAAGCTCCTTATTGCATATACCCAGGGAAAGTACAACACAATTATTATGATATGTTTTCTTTTATCAATGGGTGGAATTACTGTGCTCACTTGAAAGCCTCTCCTGGCCCTAAATTAACTTCTCTTTGTCCTCATACCTAAGAAATCTCTGAGTTTGACCTGGAGTCTCCACGTGAAGCCCTGCTCTCCAGGGTCTCCTGTTAGATTCTTGTTTCTCTGGGCAAGGGAGTGGTGTTTGGCCACATCCACCCCACCTACTCCTGCCACCTTCCCTAGCACTCCTCAACCACCAAATTCTGTTTGAGGCTAACATCTCCCACTTCACTTAGTATCCCATTCCCGTTTTATACTCTCTATGAGGCCTCTTTCTTTCATTTGGCGTATTACAGACCTCTAGGCATCTGATATTTTGCTCTTAGCAATGGCAGGTAGGATAGTGGTTCACTCTTTTCAAAAAGTATCTAAAGTCCCTCTGTAGGCCTGGAAAATGGCCCACTGTGTGTATTATTAACATTGTGTGTTCCCTGTTAAATTAAAAATACATTTTAAACCAAGTGTTTATTATAGTTATAGTTGATTTTTGGTAACTTAAAATATTAAAGTATTTTTAGATTTTATTCATTCAGGTGATTTGGTTAAAAGCATTATGTAAAATTTTTGTCTGTTGATAAATGAATGTTTTTTTTTTCTGTTTATTTTGGGTAAATCTCCAGAAAATTCCTTTAATGATGGTAGGAGTCCTCTGTTGCCAGTCTTGTAGAAAGTCTGTGTATGTCTTTGTATTGCATGTCAGTTTTGTTCTTTATTAAGAGTGTATTGGAATATTAAACTACTCACAAATAATAGTACAGTAAACTCCAGAATCTGTGCCCTGATAATGAGTATCTGGTACGTATTATAAAATATCAGGTTTTTTTAATTGTTAATTTTATCACGCTTTCAATTGAAGCATTTTTCAACATAGGAACCATAGTTTGTGTCAAAAGTATGGCCATACTTTTTCAATTCTTATATCTATTTTAACCTTCTTTTCCACCAAAGGTTATTACATCTATTAAAAAAATACAAATTAAGTTGATTGCGCACAGATTAGTTTTATTGTTACAAATAACTCTAATGCAAAAATTCCATGACTTATAGAGGACAAAACTAAAATGTATGACAATGCAATTTAACTGAATGGTGCAAAAAGTTCCATGAGTGCACACCATGAGATTCCACTTCATTTGTTAATATTGTTTTGCATTTCAGAGTGATATCCATCACAGTTTAAGATTATTCATACACATTTTTTGTGGAAAACTTACAACAGTTATCAGCACGTGTCATCAGTATTATAGACATGGAAACACATTTGCTTAATGATAATACAAAACCTATATAGTGCATTTGTATTTTTATTCTGTGTTGGTCTGAAGCATTGAAAAATATATAAATGGGTAACTTGTTGGATCAGAAAGCATTGCACGCTATCAAAATGTATACGCTTTTTCGATTTTTCTTCCACTAACCTACTATTAGTTTGTTAAATAAAAATATACAGCAGAAGATGACTTTAGGGGCAAAAGAAAGCTCTGGAAGTAAAAGTTTTTTTATTGTTTTTTTTTTAAAAATACGTATGAAGTCATAGACTACTGAAATATAACCCGTAATCGAAGAATACAAATAGCCATTTTATATTGTTGAGATAAGATTGTAAACATTCAATTATATGAACATTTTTGTCAATTGACAAAAAGATATAAACCATAATATTGAATATACTTTCTTATTTTGCTGCATGATGAGATTTGAAATCCCTAGATTATCATTTTTACAAGGGTGCTGTTTAAACACAGACCATAAAATACAGTAAGTAAAGAAAAATCAGAAAACTAGTAAACATTTTCTATTATTTCATGCATATATTTGTTTCATAGAAGTTGTTTACTAGTGGGTATACAGTAAAACTTATAGCTTTATTTTTATATATATATTTTTGCGTGTAGCCAATATCTATCTACCTACCAATGTACAATCTACTGGTCTATTTGCGTAGGGTCAATTTAGCTGGAGATCAATACTAAATTATTTATCTTTGTCTATTCATAAATCAATTAAAAGATCCAACTTGGCATTTGTGATGGGGTGACTCCTGTGGTCTTTTTCTACCTCAGAGCTCAGGGATTCCCACTGAAAAGCACTTTACTTCCTCAAGATTTTCACAACTCATAGGCTTCCCAATTGGCAGCCTGACATAGTTAAGTCCCTGTGAGACAAATTGTATGACATCATCTTCATTATGATTACTTCCAACCGTAATGAAATAATGCATACCTTCTAATGCTTGCTTTCTATCAGACACTAAGCAATACTCTAATTTCTTATAAAACTTTCAGAAAAGCAGATTGAATGGGGCATAGTATTATTTTTTTTAAATAAAACATACACAACTTTTTCACTGACCCAACTGGAGGGGGTCATCAAGACAAATTTACTATTCAAATGAACCAAGATGTTCGATATTACTATGCTAAAATTAGGAATCTTCCCTTGCCAATAATTATCAGAATTAATATCTGTAGATTATACAACAATTACAGGCTCAGAAATGAATATCCATTTATTATTAAAAAAAAAAGGCTTGTCTGTTGCAATAAAATTGATAATCAAAATGGATATAGCCTTTGTAGTCTAATAGTATATTAGATATATAATAATAATAGCTGATATATTATTGGGGCTTACATAGAAAAAAGAGGTAGAGACACATAAGCTTTTCATATATCGCAGGTCTCTTCTTAAGATCTCTGAGGAAGAAACCTCTGAGGTTGCAGAAGCATGTGACTATATATATATACATTTTTATTTTTTGGTCGTAGTTTTCGAAATGCAGTCATTTTTTTCTGAACCGGATTTGTATCTATGAGGCCATTTAAAATTGCACCCAATAAAAATGATTAGAAATATCTCTTTATGCTGACAGCATGGCAAATGGTTTGCAGGTATCAAGTGGTCTAACTCATCCTTGCTTTGCTCACTACAGTACCATCAGGTATTCTGCATGTCTGTGCTTGCATCTGTGACCTTGCCTAAACTGCATGGCTAGTAAATATAATACTTGCATGTTGACTGTTTGGCAAGTTCCTCTTCCTGTCTCATATTCTTGGAGAAAGGTATTGACATTTGCTTGATTTCTAAAGCCTATCATCTGCGTCGTGAAGAAACAGACTGGTTTGACAAACCAAGGGAATCAAGAATTGAAAATGGACATGGAATTGACCGAAAGCTACCAGACAAACTATCTCATGCAAGATCATCTCTTCATCATGAACAAGTAAGATGCCCAGCAGGTACTTCGTGTACTTAAAACTTTTGGTTAAAAAAATTCTGGTTTTACATACAACAAAAGGATTATTTGGAGTAGAATACTAGGTAATGGGTAATGGTAATTGTACTAGCTTCCAGAACCCCAGGCCATGACTTTGAATATTAGGTATAATTACATGTGGTTCAACAGCTAAACAAAATATTATAGAGCCATTCAGACATTATGTATATACATTTGAAAAACTTTTGATTTCTTTATGAATGTGTTCAGTTTTTTTTTTCCTAACACTATGTTATATGCAGATATATAGGCTAAAATCTATGCCTTACATATTTTAGGTAATTATCAGAATAGTGATCAGGTGCTAAAATATATATCAATTAGTGAAAACAAGATATATATTTTTTTAAAAAAGTGCTTTAAACAGTGCTGCAAACACTAAAGATACAACCCCTTGTACCACAAAAAAAAACAGTGGAAGATAAAGTGCTGCACAGAAACAAATGTTGGACTTATGGAGTGACAACCATGTGAATAATTTCCACCAAAAATACAAACACAGTGTATATCCCACAAAAAAAAATCAGTTCTGAAATACTTATATTTTCATTGATTGTATAAGCAAGACGTCCATCCGTTTTATAACAGGAACGTATTGGCATGTAAAATAAAAATCATGAACAAACAAAAATCATAGTGCTTGCTCGGACTTATTTGGGCACACATCTGGTAGAGGGATTCTGGCAGCAGTATTCCTGAAGAGTATCTCTCCTCTGTTTCTATGTCTCAATCGATTTTCAATCCGTACAACGGTGGATTAGGGACGAAATACAGGTGGAGAGACAAGATGTAGAGCGCAAAAATGATTTATTGTATAAAACTAAATATGCAATATGCTCACATTGTAAATCTGTTTTGCGAGTATCAGACTCTCTCTTTTTTCTCCAGCCAAAACGGCTTCCGGGTTTAGCGTAATGACGCCGACACGCAGACGCGTTTCGCCCAATCAGGCTTCCTCAGTAGCTCATCAACTCGTCCTCTGCACCTTCCTTAAATATCCCGTTTTGTATAGGTTATACTCGTTCCCACAGCTCGTCTATTGTGGCACATTGCTTCACAACAGTTTGTTCAAAGTCACTTACGATAATAGAACCAATCGATCTAGGACATACATTGTTCTATTATCGTGCAATTATTGTCCTTGAATGTATGCATAATGCACTTTATATTTGATTCTATGTTTCTTGGAATAGAACAATGTATGTTCCTGTTATAAAACGGATGGACGTCTTGCTTATACAATCAATGAAAATATTGATTTAATAAGTATTTCATTTTTTTTTTGTGGGATATTCACTGTGTTTGTATTTTTGGTGGAAATTATTCACATGCTTGTCACTTCATAAGTCCAATATTTGTTTCTGCGCAGCACTTTATCTTCCACTTACATATTTTAGTAACATTTATTAATAATTTGCCATTGTTATTATTGGCCTGACTTATGCATGTTCTGGCTACAGTATACAGCATTTAATATTTTTTAGACTAAATTGTTGAGTATCATCATGTTTTGCTGCCAATATAACCATGAAAATGTATATTTGTATTGTATGTATTAGGTGAATGGAAAGCCAATCCATTATGTATTTCCACACCTGAGATTTAAACTGCAGAAGGATCCAAAGGACCATACAGTGTCAGGTACAAATGATAATTAATTTTTGGCTGGTATCAGGAGAAACATATCTTTCATACAGGGTTCTGGTCAATTTTTATGTTTAATATATGAATTGAAACAAACCTGCCACAAAATTTGATTTATTAGTGTTTAAGTGACATATGTATCATGTGCACAGAAAAGATCTGAGAGTAACCATATCAATGGGGAACTTCATGACACAGAGAGAAAGGAAGGCACCGCAATGTAAACTGACTTTATAATTCAGGTCACAGTTTTTAGGTTACTAGTCACACAAACCACACATAGCGTGGGAGAGTTCATAACACCAAAAGAGACTGCTTGTGCTAAAAATTTGGTTTCACGCTGGTATTCTGAAGAAATCATGAATTTGCATTTTGCCATAAGCATGACATCACTACGACATCAATGTAATCTCAAAACCATTGCCTCTTTGCTTCAAGTGTCAGCATATTACTGTATACATGTATGAGCAATTCCAGCTTCACATTTATAATATGCCTGAAGAAGAGACTTAACTAGTCTCAAAAGCTTGCATCCTAATAAAGGTTATGATGAGACTAATAATGAGCACATATATTATTGAATTTTCTTTTACCAAATGTGCTCTTTTTTCCTTCCACAGCTAACATGGTACAACTCATTTTAAACTGAATCTGCTGTTCAATATTTAGCATAATCCAGATCATTATCTGCATTTCTGGACATGTCACAGTTTGTCTATTAATAGCACTTCAGTTTCTAATTAATGTGTGCACATTAATGGAACATATATATATATACGGTATAGTTCATTTATAATTAATGTAATTCATGTGTGTTACCTAAAGGTAATTTAAAAGCACATTTTACAATAGCAAATCAGTGTTGACCTTTAGAACACTTAAAATGGTTTGTGTAGAAATTATATCTGACATATCAAATGGTAATAAATAGAGGAAATCACCTGGTGATTGTAGAAATATTAATATTTAAAAGGTGTTTTTATGTTTCCAACATATACACAATCCATAGTGCAATGTGTACTCTCATTAGTTGGCACTGTGTATAAGCCTTCTATCTAACATAACAATTAAAATGTATTTATCATCTAATTAGTACAATGTACATTTATTCATATATTTTTATTATACACCCCATTGATACATTATATAGTTTGCCATATTTTATTATAAACCTAATTGTTAATATGTATATATTATATGCTGTCATACAGTATATGATTAATACATGATTCACTTATTATCTGGAGTCTAAATCTATTAAATTCTTCTAGAATACCCACGTTACATTTTCACTCTTGATAAATCTTGATAAGCATTAGTTTCTAACAGGTTTTCTTTGTTAAACAGGAAATGGTTTTGGCATAAGGGTTGTTGGTGGAAAAGAGGTTCCAGGTAACTATGGAGAAACTGGAGCATATATTGCCAAAATCCTACCTGGAGGTGATGCTGAACACACCGGCAGACTCACTGAAGGTAAGGAAGCGATGCTAACTTTACCGTAGCTCACAATTGCAATAGGCTTTTTATATACACTGAGTAGTCATAATACGTTATAACCGAGTAGTTATAATTACGCATGGCCCTGGTGCATGCTGTGATAACATCTGCTAAAGTTTTGTGAGTTCTTTAATTGTTACAGTTAAAAGTAGGAATAAAAAATATTACCAAACGATGTATTTTTTATATATAACAGACCAAATGCAATTTTACTTTATTTTTATGCCTGTTGTAACAACATTGGTATTAGTGGTTAACGTGCCTGTTTTTATTTATGAAGTGTTATAATACTATTCAAGGATGCAACACTGTCTAAAAGGATGAATTGTAGTAAGTTGTATTTGGGTAAATCCTACTTATGAGCATATTTATTTATTCCAATGCAAGCAAGATTCTTCAACCACCGGTGATGCACTGTGTAGCCTTCTGTCAAATGATTAATCACCGGCGCCTCGATTATTGGGAAATCAATAAACAATGTTTGTGCTTTCAAATAAACAGCCTGATTAAATTAATAACAATATCACCCAGTATACATTTTCCTATAATATATGTCAGGTCTTTTTTTTTTACGTAATTCATTGTCACATATATAACTATGGAAATTGTTACAAATCTTTATCGCAAACTTCACTATGCGTTATCCCATTGTACGGTGCTGTGGAATATGATGGGGCTATATAAATCAATTAATAATAATAAAAATAATAATACTAATAATGTAGTAATCTTGGTGACTTTATTCCACAGTAACTTGGTTTCCCCCAAAAAGATTTATATCGACCTGTAGAACGGCTGGCTGTTCATAACATGTAGTGAAGATGGGGAGTTGAAATCATTAATGACCAAATCAAACATTTTTTTTTATGTTGATGACCACAACCTATGAAGTAGTTCCCTGCATTACATTTGCTTACGTAATTTGTTCCTTTCTGTGAGGTTATTCAATGCATATTCTCCCCACTTAATGCAGGGTAGAACTATAGGTGCTGGTCAGTAGCATGTAAAATATTATACATGCTTAAAAGGAATGGCCAATGTGGCAACCCTGATCTGTTGTCATCAGTTTGAAATATATTCCACAACATGTTTAGCAGATTTTTATAAATAATTCAATTATTTAAAAAAAAATGCTTTGAAAATCTACAAGTCTTTGATTTCCTTGTTTAGATTATAAAAAAAATGTTTCAATAAGATATCTCAGCAGCTAACCAAATTCAGTCTGAAGGGAATTTGTGCTCTCAACTGTTTAATTAATGTGTCAATACTCTTTGCCTACATTAGATGTGACTTTTAATATAACCATTTGTTATGTAAATTAGTTTTGTTGCAAATAAACAAAAAACACTATTAATAAAAACAATAAAACACTTATAGTATCAGTCAAGTCACAAAATCAGTGTTGCTTCTACATGAAATGCTGCTTGCTTAGAAGAAAGATAGGAGTTGATGCATTAAAAAAAACACTAATTTAGTCATGCATGGGGAATAAGAACACATTTTATGGATGTTGGCCACAAGAGTATCCCCTTCAGGATGAGGTGGGTTTTTTTTACCATGTGTGCACTAAATGACCAGAGCAGTTTTTGTGTTTTTGTTATGTCTTTATTCAACTGTGATTGCCCACAAACTCATTTAGTGCACCCCCACACATTATATATTTGAAATAATAATTACATATATAAACCATCGTTTAGTATCCAAAATATCTAAAAATGTGGTGAAAATTAGGAAAAAAGAAACATTTTCAGTTTCACCTGTAAAAAGATATATAACCAGTGCATATGGAAAAAAACCTCCAAAAGTATATTTAAGTGTTTGTCCTGTTTTTGGAAACTCCATATCTGCCTTGTATTTTCAATTATTTTAGCACTTACAGAGTTAAATATGAATGATGCTCATCGCTGTGTCTCAACAAGATTTTTTAAAAATGTGGTTTGCTGGGAGTTGCGCCCCAATAGCGGCCAGAAAAGGAAAAACTACTGAAAAGTACCGTATTTGCTCGATTATAAGACGAGGTTTTTTTCAGAGCAAATGCTCTGAAAAATACCCCTCGTCTTATAATCGGGGTCGTCTTCTAATCAGACCTCAAATAGAGGTCTGATTAGGAGACTAAGATCCAGATCCCCCGCACCGCTGCAGGGGACCTGGATCCTCCTATCGTCGCCCCCCCCCCCCCCCCCCGCACGCACGCACGCACGCACTTACCGGTGCTTCCGGAGGTGAAGTTGGCAGCGGGGGTTTGTATGCGTCCGTCGCAAATACCTTCCCCGACTGTCAGAGATCAGAGTTCCAGAGTTCCTGATCGCTGACAGCCGGGGAAGGTATTTGCGACGGACGCATACAAACCCCCGCTGCCAACTCCACCTCCTCCCGGCTGCCGCGGAATGAGACGTCAACCCGCTGCCCCGGCAATACAGCAGGAAATTGGAAGCACCGGTAAGTAAGTAAGTGTGTGTGTGTGTGTGTGTGTGTGTGTGTGTAGGGCATTTCTGGAATGCCTTACACCCCTATATGCCACTCTGGCACTTAGGGGGTTAAAAGGCATATTATGGGGCAGAGTGGCATATAGGGAGGTATAAGGCATTTCAGGAGGCAGAGTGGCGTTAAGGGTGCATTTAATAGAGCACTCTGCCTCCTGAAATGCCTTATACCTCCCTATATGCCACTCTGCCCCATAATATGCCTTTTAACCCCCTAAATGCCAGAGTGGCATATAGGGGTATAAGGCATTTCTGGAGGCAGAGTGCTCTATATAATGCCTTTTAACTCCCTTAATGCCACTCTGCCTCCTGGAATGCCTTATACCTCCCTATATGCCACTCTGCCCCATAATATGCATTTTAACCCCCTAAATGCCAGAATGGGATATAGGGGTATAAGGCATTTCTGGAGGCAGAGTGGCACATAGGGGGTCAAAAGGCATACCATGGGGCACAGTGGCATATAGAGGGTTAAAAGGCATATCATGGGCCACAGTGCCATATTGGTGTGGCAAGCCTGGGGGCAGATGTGCGTAACTGGGGGCAGGTTGGAAAATACAAGGAAATAAAAACAAAAAAAATATTTTTCTCAATCATAGCTTTTATTAAAAAAAATAGTTTACATGAATTAACATTTACTGGTAAAACTTTTTTCCTTTAGGGTCGTCTTATATTCAGGCTTTTTCTTTTTTTCCTAAGTTAATATTCAGATTTTGGGGGGTCGTCTTATAATCAGGGTCGTCTTATAATCGAGCAAATACGGTATATCTTTTTTGAAAGTTGACATCCCAAAGTATTTTACCAGGGGCATTTTAACACTTTTGATTTAAGCATTTTAGTACCAGTCTGTTCTAAACATTGCAGTAAAATTTCATTTTTAACAAACCCATTCTATCCAAACACAGTATTTGAGTACATTTCTTCCCCTGGGTACATGAAATGACTGAAACAACTTGTGATGTATATTCAGAAACACTCCCCGAGTACAGGAATACCCCACATGTATGAGTAGGGCATGTCTTTTAGGCACTATATATTTCCAAAAACTAGACAGCTCAGGGAATCTAGTTAGGGGCATAATGACCTTTCCAGGGGCATATTGACCTGGATTTTTCACATCCTCTTTGCAGTGTGCAAAAAAGGTCTTGATTTCTGTCCAGTAACACCCCACGAGTACAGCAGTAGCCCACATGCATGGAGAAGTAATGTTACTCAGACATTGTGAAGTAAAAATTGGGACATGTGCATTTCAGTTTTCAAACTTGAAATTTTGACAGATCATTTTACTGGGCCCATATGAGACACAGTAAAGGTCCCAAATATCAATTTAACCCCATAAAACTATACAGTATATTCCCTGAAAGCACCAAGCTCAAAGACCTTAAAGTCACCCCTTACCTTTCAGTTTAGTGAAAATAGGGGTTAGCTGATAGCATAGGGGATAACACTAGGATCGTGTTGGTGAATAGTTATAGTTACGGTTAGATGTTAGGTTGCAGTACGGTATAATGTTAAGGGTGATAATCAGATTAGGTCCCTGGCTATTGAAGTGAGATGGATCAATGATTAGTGACCAAAAAGGTCACATAGTATTTTATTAGGTTACATATATATATATATATATATATATATATTGTATTTTTTATGTATAGCTATCAGATCAGGAAGACCAATCAATAATCAGTGACTTAAAATGTCAAGATCATAATTTTTTTTTAATTATTATTATTATTGTTACCATAGATGACCCCTGTCTCTTTCTAGGGCAGGGTCATCCAGGGGCTACCATAATGATCAGATCTCCTAGTGCCCTGCTCGCAACCTTAAAAATGCATGTTGTGCTCTCAAAATGGACAATGTTATTTCGGTGACCGAATGACATCACAACATTTTATAACCATATGTTAGGCTGTCGTTCTTTATTTCACCCATGTGTCTTTAAGGGCTTCATATGAATTATTTCAATATATAGTATGTATAAAATGGGCCAGCACATTCAAAACACTGCATACATTGTTTTTAATTAACATCTAAAGATTTAAATAGAGTGTGACTCATTACCGTATGACTTTTAGCTGCTCTGATTGTGTGTTTGCATTCCTTGCAACCTTCCAAAATCAAGAACAGAAATATAGCTGAATCAAATCAGCACAAGATTAGTTTGCTTCAGATTTTTTTTTTTAATACGGCGTGTTAACTAATTAAGTAACTGTTTAGCTCCTTGGCATACAGCAGATGCATTAGGGTGCTGCATAGCATATTGATCATTATTAGTTTGATTTCCAAGGGATCTAATATAAGACCCATTGCATGCATGGGCAGATATTCACTCCCATTGATTTCAAAGGGGGTGCTTTCCTACCGGTGACTGGATGCTTCAAGATTTTTTACAGTTATGCATATGTACTGTACTTACATACTATTTTCTCAATGGGTGCAAATTTTGCATTGCATATTGTTCGTAGCTTAGATTCATTTGCATTGTACATGATTTTCGAAATAGAAATCCATTTTACTATAAGGTGTACATTTCTGAAAATTGTTGTAAGAATGAAGACCCCTATGCAATATATGTACAATCACTTAAAATATGTGCATATTTGAAATGCTAGAAACTGAATTTGATTGGATCACAGAACAACCTATCCTATGGAATGTTGAAATATGTCAGTGATTGGCATTCATAGAATAAGAATGTTATTTTTGGATTTTGTTATGCCACAGCACAGGATTTCCGCACCACATGTACGAAGATCCATTTTAGTTTTTGTAAGTGATTAACATTCTTTTGCAGTGGACATTACTTGTGTGCTGTCTATGAACAATGAAGTTTGCTGTGTAACGAATGAGAATGTGTCATCATTTCTTAAAGCAGCACATACAAAATCCATATATAGATATAAACATGTAAGAAACCGCTAATCACGTTATTATGATCATTTAAATAATTCTATATTGCTATTTTCATGTATACTTTCAGAGTATGCAATTTCTTATTAACATTTTGCAAAAATAAATAAAACCATTTTAAATTATCTTTATTTTTAACAATTAAAAAAAAAATAAAAGGTGCTACTTTAAGAAATCACATTCTTGCACAAATTCTGAAGTGTGATTATGATACATTGAACATTATGGTAATTTAAATTCTATATTATGGAAAAAAACACAAATGTGGAATATAATTGCAGTCAAATCACTTATGTTTTACATTTACGTCATCTTAAAAGCCAAGTTGCATTCTAGTCAAACTATGATTTTTAATTTTAAAATTATCTAAAGCATGGTGTGTTTACCTATTTTTTAGGATATTGTTATTAAGCAGAAACTTGGGAAGATAGAAAAACAAACTGCACAATTTGAATGCTTTAGATGGGTTTCTGGAATAGACCAATAATTTACTATTTAAAATATAAAATTGTTAGAGTTTGTCTAAAAGTCTTATGTTTGGGCACCAACATAATATGATAAATGCTTTATTTTAGGTTTGACATCCAGTCATTTGTCTTTTGATTTTCTTATGTCGGTCACTGTTCTGTCTCTCCACAAGCAGAAGGATTCTTACGTCAAAAAGCAAAATATACATTAAGGCTCTGTTCTCTCACCACTCCTTCTCACAAAATTATGCCAATTTATTTCAATATATTTAATAATCCATATGCAAATGGTTGGGTACAAAAATATTCTTGTAGAATTTTAACTGGAATCTATCTCTGCCAGGCCAGGGCTTTAAGGCCAGCGGCTGGCAAATGACATAACTACAGCTGCCACCTGGATGTGCATGGTGCCGGGTCTGGCCACATATATCCACACACTGGTCGCATACCCCAAGACCCAACCTGCCAGAGGAGGGGCAGATAAGGTACACATGGGGTACTACTGGCCAGCTACCAAACCGGCATTTGCCCATTGTGCCACAATGGCCACTCCGGGCCTGCTCTATACAGTAGAGCATAAGATAGAAAAACAAAACATTAAAGTAAGTATGCTATAGATGAGTGGTCATTTAAATGTGCAAATCAAAACACAAATAAAAATAAAAAATAACCATTTTATACCATATAAGCATTTAGAGTGTGACACAGGAAGACAGGGCTATAATTTATTGTACACACATTTCATTCAACCAAAGAGAATCAATGAATTTGATAAACAGAAACAAATTAGATATGTTTTTCTAAGATGCTATGATTAATTGGTATCTGTTACTGAGACAGGACAAAATTGAAAATGTTATGCTTACTTTAAAGGAACCACGTTCACATAAATACATCCATTAAAACATACAATTGTTGTAAAAATATGAGGATATAACAAAAGCCCTGTGACAATACAATATGGAGTACCTACAGCATTTAGGGTGTACATGTGTGTTTCTGATTGATTAAGCATTCTGGTACTTGTGCACATATGAGTATTGTTATTTACTTTTTGATGTGCATCTTAATTCTACTAATATTGTGTAGCTGTCTGTTTGAGGAAGATAACACGATTAGTCTTGTATAATTGTGTAGTATATATTTTTTACTACCCTGTAATGTAATACCTCAGAATGTTTGTTGGCAGCACAGAGCTACATTACACTTCACAGCACAACATGCATTTTTCTTGACTGCAACTCCCATGATGTTGAGCAGCAGCATTGGAAATAGTAGCTAGTAACTCTTGATTGTGGAGTTACGCTTAGTCTATAGTACAGAAACTAACTTTGTTGTTTTGTAAAATATTCAGTATAAACTCCTGCAGATCCCACTGCGCTCGGCCCTACTAATATACCACTGTTTTCTTAGTTTTTCTTAACTTTCTATAAATATGAATGAATGAATAACACAAAAAGAAATAAAGAAATGGTGCTGAAATCATATTTATATTACTTTAACATGTAGTACTTGTGGAAAGACAGAACATAAAAAATGTAAACCAATGTCTTAAATGAACATGTAACCACACAAACACAAAATCCACCCTGAACAACATAAAGGCACCTTTCATGTTTTAGAAATGAATTATGCGAATTGACATATTGAAAATAATTAATGTTTCATAATTATCCCTCTTTAGGAATGCAGGTCTTAGAATGGAATGGTTATTCATTAACTGGAAAAACATATGAAGACGTTCAAAGCATTATTGGCCAATCAAGTGTGGAAGCTGAAATATGCGTAAGACTGTGAGTTTCTCCTCTTTTTTTCTTAGAATTTTTGAAAACAATGTTTGAAATTTTAAGAGTTATTGTGTATTTCTTTTCTATGAAAATGCTATAAAGTTATCTTAAAATACCAAATGGAACTTGTTTACAAATGCACTTTCTGTATATAATTGCACAACAGACATGCAAAGAATCCCACACGCCTCTAACTTACCCCATGCAGTTTCATCCAGACTCTCTTCTTTGATAAGTATAGAGGAGAATGTACTGGGAAAAAAGCACAAAAAGAAGTGATTGGCCAGAATAATATCTGAAAAAGATGAAATTTCCCCTGTATTGTTTCCAATAATCCCCATTGATCATTGTTTTCTTCATCTTTAGCCCCTCACATTGCATTATATATCATTCTCTTTACCACATGAATCCAAGCTTGTAATTAGGTGTACAGTATTGATGGCTAAAATAAATGCCCAACTTATCAGCTAAAACATTGGATGTTATGTGAAGCCAACACTGTCCTATCTGGCATCATAACATTTGAAGACAAAATTGCACTTGGGCCACTGATATTTTTGTAGCCACAGGAATAATAATAATAATAATAATAATAATAATAATACATGCAAGTTTCCTCCTCATTAGTTTTCTTATTTCACAACCCCCCTTATCTCTAACATATGACGATACTTTAGGTTTCACAACATGATGTTTTTTTTTTCTCATTCTATTATGTAGCATTTCCTTTATCATTCTCTAATCCACCCCATTCATTTTATTAACCTCCTCATGTGTATCCTATTTCTGAAACCTTCTGAATCTAGATCCAATGCCATTATGCTTTCAGCTTCATCCCCATGTAACATTAGAATGTTATTTTCAGCACCACCCCCACCCCATATCATTATGCTTCTTATTTCAACGTATTTATCCTCCTCATCTCATGATAGGCTTCAACAATCTCCACATATCCTTCTTATACAGCTTGGCATTATTCTTTACATGTTATTATCCTTTATAGAGGCAGACTAGGTATGTGCTAGAAAGCCAACATTTTAGGGCTGTATTAGGAACAAAGGGAAGGGGCTTTATGGAACCTGTAACCACTTATGCCTCTTGCGTCTCTTTTGACCATGTTCTGTCAATCATGCCACACCAGGTTTGCGCATGAATTGATTATTTTTAATATACTAAAAAAAAAACTAAACATTGGTTTTAATATATCGTTAAAAATAACTAATTTTGTCACATTTTTATAGTATGTTGTGGGTTAGTACATGTAATAAACTATATTAAGTGCACTGTTCATGAAAATAATGTTATGAGATATTTTGTATCATACCAAAGTTATCACATACACTGATGCCCTAAAAGTGCCTTTATCTATTTGTTTGTTGTTGTTTTTTTGGTTATCTCAAGTTATTTGTATGTTTTTTTCCAGGGATCTCAATATGCTGTCAAATTCTGAAACACCTCAAAATTTAGAGCTACATGAACCCGCAAAGCCTGGTATGTAATCTCCAGTATTCTAATAATATACTTTATGTAAATGCCATTGGTAATCACCACTTTAATGTAATTTCATAATACATCTTAGCTTACTTTTTTGTTTTATAGTTATGGGGTTCAACTAAAAGTATATTAATATACAACACAGTGAAGCACACATACTGAACATGGATAGATGTGGTCATCAAACTTCTTTTAGTTTAGGATATCATCTTATATATTAGATGTTAGAATTAAGGTACAAAGATTCACATACATTTTACTGCATATACAGTATTTTTTTATTCTCTTTAGAAAGAAAATTATTTTCTCTTAGGATAAGCCAGACAGGACTTGAACTGGGATTGAGCCCAATGAACAGCTCAGCCCATTTTGTGAAAAGCTTGGGGCGAAGGCTTGGTGAGCCAGGCCAGGGGATTGTTTTCAACCTTTGCCCATGACATACCAAGGCTAACTGACTTGTATTTCAGATGTCATCATTGTAGGATAATCATTAATAGCGATGAATATTAAAAACATTACAGTTTTCTTATACTTGCTTTCTTTTGCCATGTCCCCAGCTAAAATTGTTTAGTGTATCATGCAAATAAAACTGATGAATAACATGCCAACCTTTCTTATGACAGTAGATAAAACAAAGTCTCCTGGAGTGGATCCTAAGCAGTTAGCAGCTGAACTTCAGAAAGTTTCCCAACAGCAGGCTCCATCAGCTGCTTCTGCAGTGGAGAAAGGCTCCTATATTCATTCTGGAACAACGTCAGCAGCCTCTAGTGCTGTCCCAAGTCCTGGACAACCTGGCTCCCCATCTGTCAGCAAGAAACGACACAGCAGCAAGGTGCAGTTTGTCTAACTGTGTTTTGTTTGTGGGTGTAATGCTAGGTTAGTCGAATGGGAGGATATTACATATTACATGTGTTCCTATTCTTTTCAACAATATGAACTATGTGAGTAGGGCAGATGCTCTCACTGGATCTGATTTAGTATGCACTTACAAAAAGATTACACTGTCCACTATTTATAAATATATCCACCTGACAACCTACATACACTGGAGGATCAAATCGGGACAGCAGGATTAAGGTCCTGAATCCTGCTCTCCGCCAAGCTCTATGCCTTTCCTGCAAAACTGAACAGAGGTAGAGCTTGTGGGACAGCAGAATAGAGTTGCAAAATGGGAGGCATGATGTATATGCATATAACATGCCCTACATAATGGATAAAAAATTCAAATTACGGTAAATATCATTCCAAAATGTATGATGATTTCTTAATTCTGTAAATGAAATATATATATGATATGGCCTTTTACTACTTAAAAAAACTACTTTAAAGCAATTATTGTATTTAATTGAAAGTTTTGTTTTTCTTTTATAATTGGCGCTTGCTACATATAATTTGAGCCCCCATTATGTTCTTTTTTATAATCCAATCTATACAAAAATGTATTGCTAAAAAATAATTTGCAATTCTGTTTTATAGTCTACCGAAGCTATAAAGTCACATTCCCATCCAATTACTGGTGAAATTCAGGTATGTGAACGCTGATGACATTTTGTGTATTCTGTTATTTTTTGTAGTGTAATGCTTGTTTTATTATATAATAGTTATACAACAATAGACACTGTTATCTGGCTGGGATAAAACAGGCAAATGATTAGTAGTAAGTGGCCAAACTATATACAGCCAAATTAACCTATCGATCTGATATGTACTGTATATTCAGCATCCACTAAATATACTGTCAACATAGCATTTCTTTTGGGGATGCCATCCATCGTGTCATCATCTTTTTAGCATATTGATTATATTTGAAGCGATTTTTTATTTGAGCAATTGTCATATTAAATACAGATAAAGATTTACCATATATGACAAGACTGAATTAAAATAATAAGGGCCTCAACACACAGTAAAAGAGTCACAGAACATCCGTATTCCATGTAGAAGGCACACTTTCGAGGTCCATTTGAATGCATTACATACACTTCTTCTAAAGGATACCTCAAATGGGCCTGGCATATGGACCTTGGCTTTAGTGCATAGGGACTGTCACAGCAGGTCTATGAATAAAAGAATGATACCAATGATGTATCATGTATCATTAAACAGCATGGGATAATGTAGTTTTAAAAAAAAACTTTAGGGATATTGTTGGACTCATCTCTAGGTAATATTTCCACTCTATAGGGAACTATAAACCATAGCTCTTGTACGTTTAAGTTCTCTTACTGTATTAACCTCTACCACTTCTCCCTGGTGGGGGTTTTACTAGTCTACCGCCCTCTCAGTTAAGTAAAACTTCTTTATATTACACATAAATGCTTATGACACTCGAATTGTAGATTATCACTTTTTGTTCTAACAAAGAAACCGTGTTGCAGTGCCCAATGCAGATATATTTCCTACTCATACGTCGCTCTTTTCTAGCTTTGGAGCACTTACCCCGTTTGTATTGGCTCCCAGAATCCCTTTTCCATTCAGCCAAGGTTATATTGTTCATATACTTATATAAAGGGTTTTTCTCTACAGATATACTGTGATGTGTAGATGTTTTGAGCATGTCATCTATTTTACTCACAGTTGACATTGGCTGTGCATTGGAGCAAGGCTATATTGACTTTCTTTTCTTCAATCTTTTTTTGTAGCTCCAAGTTAATTATGATAAGCATCTTGGTAATCTCATTATTCACATACTTCAAGCAAGGAATCTTGTTCCCAGAGATAACAATGGTTATTCAGACCCATTTGTCAAAGTCTATCTGCTTCCAGGCAGAGGGTAAGGAATATTTCATTGCTAGATGAACATTGTGTGAACATGTGTTCAGAGGACTGAAAGCTCAAGTTGACCTGTCTTTTCGATTGGAGTTTTAGCTTCTTTCTCAACCAAACAAAATAAAGATGAGCTAAAGGATTAAGCAATACATTTATGAATTTTAGGAATTAAAAATAAAAAAAATGAATGTCAACACTTTGTAACATGTTTTAAGAGAGATCAAAAAAAAAAGCGGTTTTATCCAACTAGTTACCCATGGGCTGGATGGATCAGCTTTTTTGTGGCCTGTCTAAAACCCTGATAGAGTCTATTGTATGACATCAATTATTCAACAGTGTCTCATTCACCAGCTGATGTGCTCAGTATTAACATTAACATTAAGAATACAGACATGGTTTAGGAGAGCCAGCACCTGAAGCGCATTTGCCTGGATTGTTAGCAACAATGCAATGATTACGTTTAACACTTGTTATGTTAGTTTCCAGTTAATTTTTTGAGTAACTAAAGGGAGCAAATCCATTTCTTTCAACATATCATTTCTGATTGCATATAGTCTTTTTTCTGAAATCTGAACAAGAATGTAATTCAAATATAATATTCCTATACTGTATGTACGTCATTTAATTACCCCAAGCTTTAATTCATTTACCAGTCCTGAATTGGCCCGTACCACTTTTCTGGTGTCTCATACAGGCCTCTCCAGCACTGAAATTCAATTGTTATGTTATGTCTTTCATGTGTTTCTCCTGTTTTATCTCTTGTTGCTTCCTCTGCTTTCCTGTGTCTATGTATATGCAATGTATTTCACCAATGGGTCCTCACAGCCAAGTCATGGTTGTCCAGAATGCCAGGTAGAGTTTGCTTTTCTTTTGAAACCTGCATACAAGACCTAAACTGTTTTTCCACGAATATAATACCATGTTTATACATATTCTACATATTTGGATAGGGACATGTCTATATGGTGCTACAAGTTTAAATCAGTTATTTGCAGAATAGACACAAATCGGTCCCTAGAAATTCATACGCATTGAATATGACAAATATCTCATTGCAAAGTGATCAAGTTCCCCATGATTAGGGAATGCTTTATGATTTTCCTTATACTGATCAAGTGACAAATTGCAATTCTATACAAACCCCCCTAAGCTAAGAGAAAAGTGGAGTGCTTTAAAAAGAAAAATGCTGCTTGTCTCTCCGGCTCTTTTTTTTAATAACTGTTGAGTAATAGAAATCATCCTTCATCACAGGACAATGACAAACAATGTGCTAATGATAATACAGCGTGTATTGGACCTGCATGCTAAAACACAGAAAAAAATATTAAATGTAGAATTTCAATTAAAGACATTAAAAGTTTATAAAAAGTTGCATTGGGGGCTAAAAATTAACTCTATATAAATCTTTTTACATTGTTGCAATCTTTAGAACATCAGTTTATGAAACGTAATCACAGTAGAGCATTAAAATGCTCTGGATTTATTGCTGGAGATATATCTATCACAAACAATCACAAAGCAATCTCCCTATAGATTGCAATGTCAAAAAATTAGATTAAAAACATAGTGATATATTTTATGATAGTTAATGAATCTTTATCTCATATTTTCCTCCACAGTCAAAATATATTGAGAAACATTCAGACCAAGCATTGGTATATGTCAGTAAAATTATTATTTGTATTAATTAAAGATACATTGTTCTTTTTTTTAAACTTATATCCCAAATTTTTATTATTTGACAGCAACACGCATGGTCATTGTTTCTGGCAGTGATATTTTTTGGATAACACTGCATTGTCCTATGTGATCAGAACAAAGTTTATATTGTTCCACAGTTTCATACAAATATATAAATACATTTGATGTTAGAAACTTGTCTTTTGGGGTATGGAAGAAAAAAAATACAAAATGACCCTACTAGGAAGCTCAGATTAATTGATTGTAGGTTACTGCCAGAGGCATACTTGTGTTTAACTGTCAGTTCCACATATAGTAATCAGAATGTCTTGAGTAGCTAAGCCATATGTAACTAGGGTTTGCTTCACAGTCCTCCCCAGTGTCTTCCAAACATCCATATGAGAAAGTGACAAGTTAGTTAAAGGCAACAAAGAATAAATACATCATGGGGTATTATACATGGTTTATCAAATGTATTAGTATTTCATATACTTTACTATTTATTAACATAAGCAAATTATAGTCTACAACTGGGTAATAAGACAAATAAAACCTGAATAATACCTGGTGTTTATAACATGTGTAATACTATAAATACAGTGTATGTTTTACTAAAATATGTCATTAAGATGGTTTTTCATTTTCCAAAACTACAAAAAAAATCACACATTTCTTTTTAGCGCTGAGTACAAGAGAAGGACAAAGCATGTGCAAAAAAGCTTGAATCCGGAGTGGAATCAGACCGTGATTTACAAGAACATTTCCATGGAGCAGGTTTGTGTCACACATATAATAACTGGGACTCAGGAATATTTAGAACTGTATTAATCAACTGTGAAGAGGCAATGTGTACAGAGAAGAGGCAATGTCTGCGTACATGGGGTCAAATGCCTCCCATACTGACAAGTAATATTTAATTATTTAACAATTAATATCATTGAAGAAGATTGAAGAATACCTTGTATTAAGGTAAAGCCATCCGGGCATGTAAAATAGGTAGGCACAAAAGTGATATTTTGCCACAAAGACTGATGAGTTTATTTACTAAGGGCTGATGTGGCCAAGAATAGATCCAAGATCTTTTCGGAGGCTCTAAACATAAACATCATGAAGAAGTTGTGAGCATGTTGCAGAAGAGTTTTAATAGAAATGCTAATTCATTTTTGAATTATTATACAGCTGAAGAAGAAAACCCTAGAAGTTACCATATGGGACTATGATAGATTCTCTTCCAATGACTTTCTTGGTGAGGTAAGAAATATGGTAAACAAACAACTTTTCTATGGGTAGATCTCAATGTAAATGCCACCAACTTTTCATTTAAACCCATATAAATGAACACTTGTGACTGTAATAGCTTAGAATGTGTCAATGCATTTATGGAACAGATATTTTATTCAATATGTTTTTCCTGCTTTAGGTGTTAATAGATTTATCCAACCCGTCTTCTCTTGATAACATCCCAAGATGGTACCAGTTGAAAGAACAGAGCGAAAGCATTGACCATGCAAAACCTCACTCTAGTCAAAGTAATCAGCAAGTTCCAAAGCCATCTGTCATTAAAAGCAGAAGTCATGGAATCTTCCCAGATCCTTCAAAAGGTAGAGAAATAACAATAATAAAAAATAATTGAAATGATAAAAAGTATTCCAATAAATATATTTTTATGTTTTTTATTCATAATAAAGCATACACAAGTGTTGCTATTGTAATAGGCTATTGTTGTGTAAAATTCAACCGAAGCTGTTAAGATTTGTTTTCCATGGATTTAAACTATTATAATCTCCGATTCGTATAGTGCTTACACACTCCACAGAGCTTTACAGATTGATTCATAATAATTAAGATGAGATGCCTGATGATTAAATATCGTAATCTACAGACAGGCCTGATACCTGTAAGTAAATAATACCTGAGGTAATGAGGAACATTTATAGAGGGAATTACAAGATAACTGGAGCCAACTCCCTAATTGAGATCATGACGGTGTACAGTAAAGAGTCAAAGGTTATAAAAGGATCACTGAAGAACGAGGGTATACTAAAAGACAAGTATTTAGAAACTGGTGATCTATAAATACAAAATGAACGTGTAAGGGAGCCCATACTGTTAAGTAGAGTTAACCATAATATAGAAATAATGGTTTTATGTTGAGCTTTGCTGGATAAGAAAACGTATTCATATAATTATTGTATATAAGTAAAATGTAATAAAATAGTTTGCCTTTACCATAAATTATGAAGGAATATAGTTCATGTAGTAGATCCATAAAAAAATGAAATATGTTACTGTTAAGTTGATTGTTTCAGGAAGTATACCAAATTAAACGTCACTTCTTTAGATATGCAGATTCCCACCATAGAGAAATCTCATAGCAGTCCTGGTAGTTCTAAATCATCTTCTGAAGGACACCTCCGCTCTCATGGACCATCACGAAGCCAAAGTAAAACCAGTGTCACTCAGACCCATCTTGAAGATGCTGGAGCAGCCATCGCTGCTGCTGAGGCAGCTGTCCAACAGCTTCGTCTTCAACCAAGTAAAAGACGCAAATAAATTCCTCAGCATGGCAGCTTAATGTTCATGTGTTGCCTTTTCTTGCTGTCCCCCCTTGTTGACCATTATTTGTTGTCACTATTTGTTCACCTTGTTAATTGTCCTTTATTGTGAAAATATTGTCCACGTTTAAATACATGTTACCCAATTTTTTTTTGTTTACTAAAATTTAATGAAACTGGCTGTTTCCTCATTGGTCCATTGTTCCATCCAACTGTCTTCATACATAGTCTAGTATGCCCCATGGTGTAAATCGTTTGTGCAAGTCTTGTACATTAATTTCCAGTGTAATTTAATTTTTCCATAAATATTGCATTGTAAAAAATATATATTTTTCCAGGCTATACATACTTTTTAATTTTCTTTCACGTGTCCGTAACGTCAGAGCTGAACCAAGCAGTTTTCACCAGCCCTTGCATTTTATTATTTTTTGTTTGCTGTTTCATCGTGAACTAGTTTATCTTGCCACCCCAATGTAAATCCATTTGTGTAATTATATAAATATGTAACAAATTACAACCTTAGCAGCACAGATCAGAAACACTACTTTTAACAGTCTACCATCATGCTATTGTGAGTGAATGCTTCATACTATTGCACGCTCATGCATACATCCTTAACATATTAAAAAGAAAAAATTAAAGTGTTTTTGTTTCAAAGAACATAGAAGCAATACTTAAGTCTCTTGAGTGTTTTGTAAACAGCATTTTATATAACATACAGGGTACATTATAGAAGCCCAAAAAAACACAGACACATTAGAAAATACACCAGAATTTATATATATATATATATATATATATATATATATATATATATATATATACACCAGACTAGTAAAAATCACTAAAATGTATTCGGTTTCATATTGAATAAGAACATTTTTGTGAAACAGAACCCATCGGGATTTAGAAATAGCCATGTATCTGTAAATTAGTTTAGATAATTTTACTTATCTATATCCACTTGTGATGGATTCGATAGAATAATGTTCATAATAAAATTACTTCCACCTCACTTTAAACTCAAATCTGGTTAGTTTTAGCTGTAGTCTTTTGTAACTGCTTTTAGACAAAAGAGCTGCACAGCATCCTAAAAATCATCAAGGGCCAAAATATCTCAACAGGTGTATAAAAGGATAGACTAAATATTTTCATGTCCTTTTGAAACATGATCAGTGCTAGCAATATATTTGTTTTAAAGAACTTGCAATCTAACATGTAAGAGGTGCTCCTGTAAATGTTTACCATTTAATGTTTAATGTTTATTATTAAAGACCGCCCCGGCGATACCACATGTATTTAACTACTAACATACACTATAAGACCAGATAAAATTGTCAGTGGTTATTAATGGTTTCTCCTCCAGGAACCTAAAAAAGTGGGGAATATGGAGACGTATGATGTACAATGGTGCAGGCGATGCAGGAACATTTTGCTGGTTGCTGTGGTGATTGCACCACTTAGCTCTAGTTTGGCCCTTTATACTTAAAAAGTTGTTTATTCCCTGTAATTTATGCTTACTTTAAAGTGCAAAGCTCTTTTAATTTACTACAATATGGAATGCAGATGAAGAAATACTTTAAATGAATTTCAAAACATACATTTTTAATATGTAAACCCAACATTAACAAAATATGCTTCAGAACTGTATTAATAGAAGCTCTCACGTAACTAAACATAAAATATAGTTGTATGAGTATAAAGCATCTTGAAGCATTTTTTTATTATCAGTCCTGGTTCACATTGTAGTCTGGAAGCAACACCCTCTTAGAATCTTCCCGTTAAGATAATTGTGTTTGTCTAAAGAATTTGCACTGCATGAGTTCTCACAGGATTAAAGCCATAGTGAGAAACATTCTATAAACCAATAAAAAGAAACAGCCAGTTTTTAAAGCCCCCTAATGCTGTGCATGTGGTGTCTTTTTGATGTGGAAACACTACCTATCTCAGTAAAAAAAAAATAATAATAATAAAAAAAACACCTTTGTTTGCATGAGTAACATTTAAGCTGGTTCCATCTGAGGATACATACTCTGGGTTTCCATTTCACCCACACTGCCACAGCAGCACATAAAAGCAGTCAGTCTAATCATGCCAGGAAGCAACACAGACACAGCATAGCAGGAGTCCTCCCAATTCAAAGAACTCAGTCTGACAATCTGCCTCCACCAGCCAATGACAGCAAAGACCAAAGCCAGCTAGCACTCAAGAAGGTCAACTCTGATGGATCCGTCAAGACTGAAGGTGAGAAAAATAATGTCACATTATAGACAAATGTCTATGTCTAAAGAGGTGTTTCACCTAATGGGAAGGTTGCATTTTCAGATACGTTATGTAATATGGTAATTAATTTATATATATATATATATATATATATATATATATATAAATATATATATATACATATATATATACATATAGTAGCCTTGTGCAAATGGACCAAAAACAATTTGAATATTTTTTTTTGTTTTGTTTTAGTCCATTTGTTTTCAGAAAATGAATTTTGTTTTCTGCCCTTTCAATTTGGATGAAATTTGGAGGGATTTTTCTCCCCGGAAACAAAATATATTGTTGCTCACCCTCATTTACTCTCTCACACATTCTCACATTCTCATTCTCAAGTATACTCTCATTCACTCTCTCTCAATGTTTGCCTACCTTCTCAGACATCCACTTTCATGCCTCTGTCTCCTTTTCCGCAGCTCTGCTTCTTCTCTTGCTTTTTCTTGTTCTGTTTCTTGTTCCCTCTTTCTTTGTCTGCTTCTCCCTGTTATAAGTTCCATTGACCAGGCCTGCTTCTCCCTGTTATAAGTTCCATTAACCAGGCCTCTTGGAGCACTTCTGCTGGGAGAGGCTGTCCTTTTGCTGAAGTACTCCAAAAGGCCAGAATAATGCAGACGGATCCGCAGATAAAGAGAAGCATTTCTGCACCTCTGTTAATGACTCCATCTGCATTACTCTGGCTTCTCAGAGTACTTCCACAAAGGTGCGGTGACAGGAGAGCAGGTTCTCCCCATTCCTCCAGTTGGAGCAGAGGGCGTACACAGAGGCTGTGCCGCTTTGCAGAAGTGCTCCAGTAGGTCAGGTTAACAGAGCCAATGCTGCTGAGAAGTGGACACAGAAAGAAGACAAACAGGCAGAGGTAATTGAAGAAGTGAAAATGTGGAAAATGATACAGGGACACAGAACCAGTAGGGAGACACAGAGAGAAAGAGAGCGTGAGACAGTGTGAGAGAGAGTTTGAGACCTTGAGATAGAATGAGCGAAAGAGAGTGTGAGAGTGAAAAAAATACAACAAAATGCTAATGTTTTAAAATATACTTGAAAAATGAAAGCATTAAAAAATGCATCTACACTGATCCACAGGTACTTTTAACAAGAAACTGATATGATTAATATAACTTGTTAGGTTTGGGAATGTATAAAGTTGCAGAAAGAGATTCATGAATTTCAAATTCAATGCAAATGTTTTAAGAGTGTGCTTCATCTAGTAAAATTTGCATCTGAATATTAATTTTGAATAACATTACTAATATATTATGTCTTACTGTGACTTAGATCATGGAACCTGGAACCATGGAATATAATAATAATAATAATATCCACACAATAATTTACTGAAAATAATGGTATATATAATTCTCATTTTTACATAATGTGACTATTTCTCATAAGTAAGAATTTACGAGGCATCCTAAAAAATAAATATGACATACCATCACAAAGTATCAAAGGTAATAATACTAAAATAGTCGGGACTAAGATTAGTGGGGATTAAGCAACTGGATTTTTCTATGTGATTCATAAAACTTGTATCATATCTGCTACTAGTCTTTTTCATGCATGGTTTCCACAGTCAAACTTTTTTATGGGAGTGATATTCTGTTTATGCCCACTTCCCATCACATTTTTTTACCAACTCAATGGCATTTTATGGATGGCCCAGTTACCCCACAGGCTGAGTCACTGGTTCACCTGTCCCAGCTCCCATATGGAAAGTAGGATACCTTTTGTAGGAGTACTCTACAGTATGATATCTATGTATTTATTACCGGTTTAGTAGTTATTTAATCATTGTTCACAAGTCACGCGTATCAATTGCAATTTTGTGGTATGATAAATTCCAGTCATTAAAAATGTATCATGAGTCCTATTTTCTTACTAGCTGAGATTATAAAAGTAAACCTTTTGAGTTTCTGTGTCATTCAGTCAATCATGCTATCAGTATAAGATTGCGATACGATTTTATACCATAATTAGTACTCAAAGTCTTACCTAACTGGCATTCCAACAACATTTTACAGGAACATATTAGTGTAGCTATAATGCGCTCAACCTTTAGCAATCATGAGTGTTTAAGGAGGCATTAATTTTCCATCTCTCACATGCAATATTTTTGGGGGCATAATTAGATCATGTCATACTTTCAGTGATGTACACAAGCACTGTTTAAGGCTTAGTTATAGCTGCTGAATATAGAAAATATCTCTCAGTGTCAACACGTGCTTTTAACATAAAAGACTTCCATGAAATGTCACACATAAAATTGTTATTTTAATTATAAACGTTGTGAAACTAGCTTAGCCAGCCATGGATAATGCTAAATAACTTGCCCTGCGGTTATTCTCATATTTAAGCTTACTTGTGCCATTGAAGAGGAAAAACTAAATATGAGCAGGTTTCTTCTGCACCAGGGATCCAAAATCCCAAGATGTACAACTTTGCCCTCCAATGCTCTTCTAGGATTTTCTAATACTTATAACAGACTAACAGGAATTGATACTCTATGTATATATAAATAAAATGACAGGGAATTAAATTTTTTTTCTTCATGTAGGGCTGGTCAATTTTAATCGAGGATGGATGCAACTTGTTATTGCAACTTGTGTGGCATCCGCAATCATCATTCCTATAATTTTTCCAAAATTTCCTGCGTTTCCTATGCATAACTATGCTACACATTTTTATGAATAAACTGTGTTATTAATAAGATAAGCTTGTAGAAGGAATGTGGGAAATCTGCAAGCACTTCCTTATGCTTTGACGCATTATTATTGAAAATCTGAATTTAGACTTTGATAGGTCTATATACACGCAACCCGTTAACACACAATTTCACATTATTCATTTACAGCAAAATCTACAACACAAAAGCCAGTTGAATCCTCAGTCTCTACAGCTTCCTCAGTCAGTAGTTTTGGGAGTGGGTACAGCATGGACAGTGATGGAAGCAACACAACTGGGGACAGCAATTTGTTTCCAGCACCTAGGATGTAAGTAACAGATTTTATTGAAGGTACACACTGTTTTTAAAAATGTCCACAATTAATCTTTTGAGTCCCAAACCAACTATAATACCAATTATCCACTATATTGGATGTGCTAGTAAAGTCCTCATGATAAGGATCCTGAATGCAAGGCCAGTAAATACACAGTCCAGGTGTCAATGAGGCAGGCAGACATCCAATGGTTAACTGGTAGCAACCCAAGGTCAAAAGACAGGCAGCAAAGGCCAAAACACCAAGATCAAAGGCAGGGAGAAGACAAAGGGTTAATCTCTAACAATCTGAGGTCAAAAGGCAGGCAATGAGTTATCGTAGGACACAGTCCAGGGGTAAAATGGGCTGGCAGCAGGCAGGGGTTCAGGAACCAAGACAGGAAAATGGTAGCACAGAGGTGGGTTCACTCTGACAAACACATGCTAGGCACTGAATACCTGAGTACCAGCATTAGATTTATAGGGCTGTTGGGTATGATTTAATGCATGAAATTGTAGGCCTTGCCCCCTATGCACTCTACCACCAGTGGTAATAAAATTGATGGCGTTGGCTTCACAGACTGAAGCACCATCCCTTCTGCTACTGTTAGTGCCAACCCGCTGTCACTACCTCCAGCTCCCCGAGACTACAGGGAGTGAAGTCCTGGGTATCTGAGATGGCAACAGATGCCTTCACATAGAGGAACTGCACCCAGCTGCGGCCAGATGATATGCAACCTTAATCATGTCAATAATTACCTGTACCTGTCCACAGACAATGCCTATGATAAGATTCAATTTAATTATAATTTAAAAATGGAAACAATTCCTCCATGTCAGATTAGCAAACTGGGCAAGTACTACCTTGTGAAAGATAATCAGGAACAGTCAAAGAAACAAAATTACTTCTCATGGACATGATTGTGAGCTTACAGTTTATGTGCATGTAGTAATTTTTCTAATGTACGCCAATGATATTTTTATACAGTTATGGTATAAGGCACTTTATGGAGATTTCACTTTAGGTATATGTATCCTAGAAATGGTTCAGAAATTCCATATGCAGAAAGTACACTCTATAAAAGGCCCTCAACTCTTTGTGCACAATAGGGAGTTGAACAGTGTACCATTATGGAGTTGCTGTTGGTGCAGTAATTGCTCTACGTAGTAGTAGTTAGTAAAGCGATGGACTTCATTAACTTCTTTAATTTTGTATTTCTGCTCCTAAATTATCTTCATAAAATAAAACCTGAATTAACTATGGTTAGTACTTATGTAACCATACAAGCTTGGAAATGTTTGGGCTTCAATTCTGTTATTTGGAGGCTCAGGAGAAAATTGTGATCATTTATTTGTCTGGTCATAAACACAATGCTTACAGTTGTTCTTTTTCATCAAAATGTGTCAATTTTTGTATCAAAATACAGCCAATATTTATTATGATCTGTAAAGAAAACAATTTAGATTAGGGAAAGGTATCCTATATTTATTATATTTTGACTAAACAGTGTGAATACCATCGCACATGCTATGTTTCTCTGTGTTACAGTGACAATTTTATTTACATGAACCTATTTAATGAATATGCTAGCTCCTATAAAATGTATTATAATCTATTCTACCCATGCATTTATTTTTTATCCATCATTTTTCATTATGTATTTATCAGAGGAAAGATAAACCAAAATGGACAAGATCTGATAGGGCAGTCTGGAATACCTCTTACAGATGTAGAAGGTAAGAAAATCTTAAATTAATAGAAAAATATCAGTGTATGCAAGCATTTTTTTCCAGATGCATATACTCGTGCATTGCATGATCTATTATTTATTTTGTGTATCTTTTGTGAAATTGTAGTGCATTTTAGGAAGAGGCAGATTATGTGTTTTTATCAAAGTACCATGATATTTTAGATGTCAGAGTTCTACATATGAGATCCAAAAACGTTCCTAGGTTCCAAAAAGATATGGGCTTAAACCCCAGTGATAACTGTAAATGACGGCGCATCTTTTTTGCATTTGGGTATGTAATACTACATATTATGTAACAAATATTGTATAACTATTCTGCATCTAAAACAAAGTTATATATATTAAAAGCAGAATAAATAGAAGAGATACTTTTAACATTGAGATTTTCTCTCAGGGACATTCAGTGAAGGTAGGCAATCATTTTTACCACTCTTGTCAGATGTTTAGAACTTACACAAGTGTATAATTAATCATAGTCACATTTTAAATCATATAAAATCAGTAAGAAAAATAAGTCAGGCATTGATATATGACTTCACTGTCAAGGTTTACCTGGACAATGAATGATGTATACTTATTATACGACTTAGTTTGCCATTTCATTTGAAGAAGAGACTTTATATATTTATTTTGGGTTCTACCTTAGGCTTGACCCAGGGCAGCACCTCCACCTGTCCCCTACGCAGCCGTGATCACCACTGCTGAGGACTGTATTTTTAAGGGGCACAGCTTCTTTTACTTTATACTGCAGAACAGGGCTGACTGTAAATGGCCTGCAAAAAAATGCCCCTTCATTATTTTATTTTTTTGCATATTTGTCACACTTTTTCAAATGTTTCAGATTATCAAACTAATTTTAATGTTAGACAAAGATAACCAAAGCAAACATAAAATGCAGTTTTTAAATTTGTTCATTTATAGAAGGAAAAAAGCTATCCAACACTACCCAGTCCAATGTTAAAAAGTAATTGCTCCCCTTAGTTACTAAATTAAACAATTAACCAAATGTAATTGAATTGTAGTTGAACAACTAATCCACTACCTCGTAATCTCCCGTCTAGACTACTGCAACAACCTACTTACCGGCCTCCCTCTCTCCCGACTATCCCCCCTCCGATCTGTCCACAATGCATCTGCCAGACTAATCTATCTCACCCGACGCTCTGCATCTGCCGCACCTCTCTGCGAGTCCCTCCACTGGCTCCCCATCCATAGCAGAATTAAATTCAAAATACTAACACTATCCCACTCCCCTCTGCCTATTCTCCCTCATCAGCAAATATACTCCAGCCCACCCTCTAAGATCCAACAATGACCTGCTCCTCACATCTTCACTTATCGCCTCCTCCCATGCCCGCCTACAGGACTTCTCTCGCGCACCACCAACCCTCTGGAACTCTACCCTCCTTCAAATGCTCCCTAAACACTTTTCTCTTCAGAGAAGCCTACCACTGACATAAACATCAAAACTTCTCTCTCACCCACTTATAACCCTTATCTCACCCTACATTAACATCATTCACTACCACGCAGTCCTCACCTCCTGTTTCTCACCCCTTATCTACCTCGATTGTACCTGGGGGAACATGGCCCCTCATTCCTCTTGTATCTGTATGTCAATTTATTGTCAATGTATTGTACCTGTCATTATCTGTAAAATGATCATCTTGTACAGCGCTACGGAATCTGGCAGCGCTTTATAAATAAAATATAATAAATAATAATAATAATTGTCATCTATCAGTCTGGAAAGGGTTACAAAGTCATTTCTAAAGCTCTGGATTACAACCATTATCTACAAATGGAGAAAACCTGGAACAGTGGTAAACCTTCCCAGGAGTGAGACAGCTATGGGAGTAGTCTAATGAGGCAGTATTTACCTTTCCACTATAAATATCGCTAAATATTTGCCTTAGGTTGTGATTTATACTGTAATACAAAAGAATAATCCTAATGAGTTTCTCTTTATGGACAGTAGCTCTTTGAGACCACAGTCCCTCTTTCTTCCTTTGATCTCCGTCTTTTTCAGGAGCTCAGGACGAGGGCTGAGAATGAGCATGACATACTGTCATCACAATACTGTAGGGGTGAATCTAAAGTTTTAATATGTTTACTGGTGCCCTAGTATAATTGTGATCCACACTCTGGCATGTACCTGGTTGCTACCATAAGAACCTCATGGCTGCAGCTCCTACCAGCTCATCACTTTAGGCAGTTTACATGGTAGAGCTGCGTCTGCAATAATGTGTATATAAATAGAAGATTTTTTCTTTCTTCTACTTGCAGTAATCAGTTACATAAATATAGACATTTGTTAACATATGCATATATTTGATACTAGTGGTTGACCTAACCATCCACATCTGGATGAAAGGTCTACTTTAATATTCTTGTGTTTAATCGGATCGACTAGTTATTAAAAATCCCTAGTTTTAAATTGGTACTTGTTTATGAATAACAGAATGTTGTTGAAAGAAAATAATCATAAAGTATAGCAAACATCATGCTTTGCAGTTTATATTTCCATTTTCAATCTGCAAATTACTATGACTATTTTAGTCTATAAATTGTAACACATTAGTGAGGTGGGATGTCTGCCCCATTTTATCGCAGCTTGCGAGCACTTTCACATAGTCATAATGCTTCATACCTCCAGTGACATGAAACAGAAAATGGTTTACCATGGAAACAATCACTCATCCAAGCTTGTTGGGGAAGTAAAGAGCTCATTTCCATTTTCCAACTGTAGCATACAAGTATTTCTGCAAAAGTTAGATAATAATTTAAAGACATGGGGGTTTGTTGACTAAAGATCAAGGGTTGGTCTGGAGCCAATGAAAATAGCTAATCAACACTTGCTTGAATTGACAAATTAATTTGCAATTTATAAATCAAATAAAATGTTGCTATGATTCAATACGATATATTAAAGTATAGTATAGTAACACAATGTATAGTGTTCTACAGCCAGAGGTCAACTATGTCTCTAACATTAACTACCCTTGTACATTGTTCAAATAAAAAAATAAGCAGACAATATACTCATACATACTGACCAAATAACGTTACCAGTTGTGTAATTTTAAGCTAAAATAATAGTACCATATTTGCTCGATTATAAGACGACCCTGATTATAAGACGAGGGTTATTTTTCAGAGCATTTGGAAAAAACCTCGTCTTATAATCGAGCAAATACGGTATTAAACTACAATATGCTCATAAGTTTAATCATAAATTCAGAAACACCAAACTGGTGCGATGACACCAAAGGTAAAACAATATTTCTCTATTCCATTATTAAATGTAGCGATTCCTTCATTTCGGCACTAAAGGAAGTGAAAAGGTGGACAAAATAGCAACTGTTTTATTCATTGTTTTATACATTTCTAGGTAAAACCCAGGTGATGGGAGAAATTAAAATTGCTTTAAAAAAAGAAATGAAGACTGATGGAGAGCAGCTGATAGTGGAGATCCTACAATGCAGAAACATCACATATAAGTTCAAGTCACCAGACCATCTACCAGGTATGTTAGATTTAGAGAAAAGATCATGGAGGTTTCAATACTAATTATACAACTAGTAAGGGGATTAGAAACACTTCAGCTAGTTAGTTTAGTAATTATCATACTCTTTTAAGAGCCATATGTGTATGGTGAGAACCATGGTGTGTAACAAGCACCAGAGAAGATAATCCATATTAAATACAGCGGAAAGTACGTTATTGTCCATGTATGATTTAAACATAATGTATAATGTGTGCTATATCATGTTAACCCATTATACAAGACAAAGTTCCTTGACTTTTACAGTATAATTGTCCAAAGTGAAATGCAAACTCAGCTAATGTTTATGTTTTCAAATGGTATTAGGATATTACAAATCACATATAATGTCTCTCCTCAGGATAATAGATATTTCTTTATGTAAATTTATAAAATAAAATATATAAAAAAAACATTTTACATATATATATTCAGCCAGTATTTTCTTATTGACAGTAGTTCAATTAACAAAGAAAATGTATATATTTTTGTGAAATATTTTTTTTGAAATCTGATTTTGTTTTTTACAGACCTCTATGTAAAACTATACGTCATTAACATAGCCACTCAAAAAAGGATAATAAAGAAGAAAACTCGAGTGTGCAGACACGATCGAGAGCCTTCTTTTAATGAAACGTTCCGCTTTAGCATGAGTCCTGCTGGACACTCTCTTCAGGTAATGATTTGTTTGCAATTATATTTCCAAATGTCTTATTGGGACACATACAGTTATTAACCACAAGAGTAATAGGTTAAGATGCAGATACAGATCTTATTAGTACTAGTTTCTATTAAAAGTGGTTTCTTCTCAAGAGACCCATTACAAATCGACCATTTATACAGCTGGTGGCCATGTCTATCCAGCAGGCAACCCCAGTGGCAGTAAAAGAACGTGGAGGCATCATCGGTTACCAGCTCACCAGGCATTTTACCCACATACATGAAACTTTCATGACAGCCCTGATAATAATATCTACCATACAGTAGGTCAAGAGAGACATTTATATGTTTTGGTAGGCACTATGAAACATTGGGGTTATGTCAAGAGCATTTCTGGTGCAAAGAGTTGAAATGGTTCAGCCATCACAACCAATGGAATATTCTTGCTTCTTCCTGCATAATGTTGCACTTTTATTAGTGTGTACCTGAGTTGCTCTTTACACCTAATCATCCCTAACAGCATATGTATTTTCTTGCTTTGAATTTCCTTAATAATTTATCATTTTAATACAGCACATAATGCTTAATGCTGTAATGAGTTATGTAAGGTTCTCACGGGTGACAGATGCACCTTAAAGTATCTGTCAAATCAAAGATTAAACCATAACTTACTTTGTGCGCTAAAGCTATCTTTCACTTCTTATTTTATTTTTTAAGTTGTTCAGATTGATGTTCTTGAAGACAATGTTGTTTTTTATGTTAATCATAGTAGAAGTCTGTAAAGGCTTCTTTGACAAGGTTATTGACAAGCTGGTGAAATACTGGCCTGGCTTGAGCCCACATCAGCACCTTCAGTTACAGAATCCAAGTGTGGAGCAAAAAGTTTAAACATGATGCAGCAGTACTTTAATTTAACATATCTGACGTATTTTGGTTACAACAAGATTAAATCAAGGAGAATATTATGAAGAAGGCTTACGTAACATATGTGAATTTAACCCCTTTAAACCTTCATGATGTTCCATGCCATCATGAAAAAAATGGCCCAAAAACAGCATGGAACTTTATGATATCCAGGAACTGCCATTCATGATCTCCATGCCGGAAGTCTCGGGTAATGACGCTAGACTTCCATTATGAATAGATGCCTCGCTTTTTGAATGAACGCAGTGCTCCATTCATGTAAAGTGAGACCCATCAGCAGCAAAAAAAGAGAAAAAAGTTATCTAGTGGTAGTTCATTTATGTGTAGTGAGTTCCACCGCACCTGCTTTTGTGGATTACAACTTCCATCACCTTAGCCAAGCTGATAATACATCTTTTGTTATTTAAACTGTGTTTGCATATTATATTATTTAACCCTTCCTACTTTGCCCTATTTTGTGTGTTGAGCGCAGTGAAATGTAGTATGTCGTATGCCCTGCAGATTTCAAACAATATATACGAAAACGTATGTGGTGAATTTCTGTAATCCAAACATGGAGCTGAATACACTTTGTTGGGTTTATCTGCAGTTGCATATAATCTTTACAATCCTAAGAAACATGGAAAGGTTGGTGGGGAAAAAAGCAACAAAAAATAATGTTAATTAATGTTACGGCTCTCCTTACCAGGGATTGGTGACCAACTGGTTGCATGATAAGTGTCCAAATGCTCTTAGTGAAATACCCTGGCTTGTCTTCTATCCAAAAATATATACATTTGCAGGTGGTATTTTGCGCTGGTGGGCTGCTAAACAGTCGACAGATGTCACAAAATAAAATTTGAAAATGTAAAGTATGGAAAAGAGGGGGTATATTGCATATACATACATATATATATATGTATATGTGTGTGTAAAGTAAAACCATGTTGTGCAAATGTTAGGTTTTGCTGGGGGTCAATTTTGTAATAACATTATCTAATTTGATTCCTTACAGATCCTGCTTGTCTCGAATGGGGGGAAATTTATGAAAAAAACTCTAATTGGTGAAGCATACATTTGGCTGGACAAAGTGGATCTCAGAAAGAGGATAGTGAACTGGCACAAACTATTAGTCAGTTCTACTCAGACACATTGAAACACACAGGTTACAGGGGACATAATGTTAGGAATCACATCAGTTCAAATGAAATTAACGATGGCTAAAGAAGCAAAACGTGAATGTTCCAGGGGACAATGATTTGACTTTGTTGACGTGTTTTGCAGTAGAGGAAAATGATAAAATGAGTAAGAATGCAAAGTAAAGATAGACACAAATAAATAGTTGTTAATGAAAGTAGGATGTATATTACCAAGGACACAATGGAAGATGCAGAAGTAGATGTTTCATTGTACAGAGTGTTCTTCAGCAAGTAGAGCTGTAGTATTGTAATGCTGACAAAAAAAATATATATACACACACATTTTTCAAAACACAGAAACAAACCTGTAACAGAATAATCATTTGCACCTTAAATCTGTATTTTCCACACTAAGTCTATGGTAGAAGAATAATACAAAGTTAATAAGTGCAGTGGCTTAAACAGCTCACATATCTTTTCACACTTTTTCCAACTTAGAAATACCTTGCAGGGTGTTTCAGACTTCAGAATTATTCAACTTTAAAATGTCATACAATAGATATATCACACTTTTGATCCAAGTGCTTATGACTAAAAAAAACTTTTAATGCATTGCAAGATTATACACCTGACCTGACAGTGGCTTGGATATGAATTAGCACATAGTGTGACTATATTTAACAAAACATTGTAAGTTTGGAAAGTGTTTTTATTCAAACAGAATGTTGAAATTAATAGTAATTACCTGGCGAAGGTGCGTGCCACTCTTGCCATACTGCAAAAAAGAAAGAGGCGCTTCAAGATGAATGCAGCGAATAACTCTCTGCATTCTCTGTTAGTAACTCAGGTGAACGAGAACACTGGCATGATGAAAACTGATTGTCACTGATAAATATCACAATTACTATTGATGTACATACATACATATCGCCTCTCATTAAACATAGTAAGTAATTGTTAGGGAAAACAGAGACAATTAAATGTCAGATGAGATTGCTCTATACATGTACCTAATTGTGTGTTTAATTTTCTCAGATGTGCACAGACAAAAATATTCAGTGGCTTTACAACGTGCGATTTTGTAAAATTTATTTTTCCATGTTGAGGTTCAATGTACCAAGGTTACAAAGCATGTGTATGGTTGCTATGAAGATTAAGTCAAAGTGATAGCACAAATAAGGATTCTTGCTAGAAAGCCTGTAATCAACACTAAATAGTCAGAACATTGCTTTGCTTGCATTCGAAAGTACATTCCACTAATATAATAGTATCTGTTTCTTTCCATCTGTCGATAATTACAATTTCCTGTGCCGCCATCTTTAGTATTGTAATGTTTATATGAACTGCAAGCGAGTTTGTTCTCTTCTTTCCCCAGTGGGGGCATACTGTACTGAAGTGTTAGTATGACCAGAACTTTTTAGTTCTTACAGGTGCATTCTTCATCTGTAGTGCTTACAGAGTGATTGATAATTCTTCTGGTGCATCATTGACTTTTTGGTATTTTTTTTAACATGCTTCCAAAATGTGCCAATTGTGTTTAAGACCAAATTCTTAAGTTGTTTTAAGGAAGCATTCTATGCAAATTGATGTTTCAATGCTTTGTTCAGTGTGTGAAAATTAACCATCAGAAAAAAAAAATATGTATTGTAAAAAAAAAAAGTGTAATTAAATATCTATCAGTATTTTTATTTTGCACATATATTTTAGCACATTTATAGTGTTTATTGGTTTGCTTCTCCTAGAAGTAAGAACATAGGTTCAAATGTTTGTTAATTACTAATCATTGATTGCCATTGATTTTGTATATGGATGGTTGGTTTAAAAATGTTTTAAATATATTTTAATTTATATGCAAGGCAAATCAGAATTATACTTTCTATACAATCTATTTGAAGTCGACAGAGAATAAAGCAGTTCCTTAATGTTAGGAGTCTTAGCAAAAGCACAGTATGTGTGTGTGTTTACATATGACAGGGTTTATATTGCACACATCATTGCGTTTTATTGGCAAGATTTTTCTGCCATGCTTGAAAATGTATATTCTTGGCTATTGATTGTGAGAAACTGGTGGTTTCTTGGTCAGCCATTTAAAGAGATAGTACCCCCAAAGGAATACTCTATATTGTTGGCAACACAATTTTTGTTTAGCTAAGCACAGATTACAGAGTTCTAGAAGAAACTGTAAAATTATTATGACAACAAGATGAAATATATCTGTAGTCCTATAAAAGCAATGCATTCCAGAGCAGGTGATTAAAACTCTTAACATCATAGATGTTACTAATGCCTAAATTATTGATTTCATTTTAATAATTGTAGGCATAAACATTCCTTTTTATTATTATTCACCCAAATTTTGTAATTTCAGTATAGTGTATTCTACAATTCATATATTCTGTTAGCCAAAAAAAAAAAGGTATCAACAGTGGCCTGGAAATGTGAATACTGTCTCTTTAAAAAGGATTCCATTATGATGGAGTTCTATAAGTATATTGGTCTGGAGTTCAGCTGAAGAAACCACAATCTGTTTTTCAAATGTGTTACAAACATATGTGGTGATGAAAGGGTTAAATATCATTAGCGTGAAAGGAATCATTCTCTGGTCGGAATTATTAGGTTAAAAAAAAGCAAGTCCCTTTATTTTGTTATCTTGTATATAAGTATACATTTTGTATTAGATGAAAATAATTGAAAACATTCTAATTTCATCAGGCATTTAGCATGTGACTGTGAGCATCCAATATAATTGTGTCTGTATAGTTGTTAAGGTGATGTGCTCAGGTGGTAACCCAGCGATAGCTGAGTAGCGTGTTTGTTGTCATCTACACAGAATCTGTACAGCAAGCCTCATGTTTAAGAAGAGACATATATATGAAAAACCCTAAAAAGTGATACATTTACATACATTCTGTATATGTCCTTAGAAAAATGAAATGTTCCACATTGAATGTTGCATGCATTTTTGGAAGTCTATTCATTTTGTGACTTTATTTATTTTTTGTTTGACTTCCAAATTTTACGAAACTATTTTGTTTTTAAAACATTGATAAAAACTGGAGAAAAAGTATGAACTGTATAGAAATCTGCCTGTAAAGTTTTCATTTTATGTAAAAATCCATGTTATGTTTTTTTTGTGATAGTACACAAGATGTAACTTGAGAACTTATGCAAATTGTGATGTACAAAAGGTTGTAACTCAGTCTGACTAATAAATATTTATTACATCCCATGGAAAATCTTTTCACGATACTCAACTTCATACATTGATGCATTAACTAATTTAAAAAGCATAAAAATCCTGAGTTAATTGAAGTGAGTCGCTATCGGTCCTGATTTGACAGACCATTCTTCACAGTCAAGATCCAAATCCATTTTTCTTAACCCAATGTGCCTTGTTTCTAGAAGCATGGGAGACTACAGAATATTTTTTTGGAGGTGCAAAATATGAGACCTGCCAAAGGGGTGGGGCATAAGCAGGACAAGGTGGAGTATGGTTTTGGCTAATATGCCCACTCAACTGACCTGTACAGTATACAAACACACTTGTATATGTTATTTATCATTCCTTACTGGGCTAGCCTTGTGCAGGAATCCAGTACTGCTTCGGGGGGATCTCCTGGGGTGGGATGTGCTTGGCGATGCAGTGCATCTGTGTAGCAACGTCATGTCACTTGACATCTAGGTGACACGAGATTCTACCGGTGTGGATTTTAAGTGAAATTGAAGGCAAGAGAGCTTGAAATAGATTTATTCCTGCTGTTGGGCAGAGTGTCTAGAACCATCCTTGCTCGGTAAGATATACAACTGAATTATTCAAAATGCCCTTGTATTTTTTAGTCAATGGGCAAAGTTTTAATATTTTAGCCGTGTCTACAAGCACATAATGTTTTCCACTTCATTTTTCCACTTCGGCCAAATAAAATGTTGGCAGGTCTATTTATAAGTGTATGTGAGCATGAATGTCTGTGTATAAGTATATATGAGCATGAATGTCCATGTTTGAGTTTATGTGAGCATGGATGTCTATATGTAAGTCTATGCAATCTTCACAGTGGGGCGCACAGACACATAGGAGAAAGAAATACAGGCAATATTGTGATATTGTAAAACTACAGTAACTGTATTGGTGCAGGCAATTATTGCACTCACATATCAATACAAGAAAACAGGCTAGTCATAAAAGTCTCTTTAATTCTTTGCTTCTAAAAAGATATGAAAACAGCAAACAATGGCACAGTATCACAAGATTAAATTAAATAGATGTTAGAATCATTAAGGCAAATATCAAACTTTTATTATAAAAAAAAAAATCACATTTAGAAAGTCACTGATAACTGACAAGGAAGAATGCCCATCGGAAGGAGAAGCACGTCTCTTATTCACAGGATAGGATTCAGGGGAATGAGATATAGGGGCGAGGAGCTGCTTTGTCAAAGGTGTTGAAAATAGACTTGGGTGCCGGTGGAAACTTCTTGTTCATTTTCCTGTCCATTTTCAGTGGAAAAAAAATGTCTTGTATTCATCAATCACCATCTTCTGTTGGGACGAAATTCGTCCAACATTTTTGTTTTCAGAAATTCCATTCATCCATCCATGTTGCCATGGAAATAAGAAATAAACCTGTAAAAGAAGAAGTTGAATTAAAATGGTGAGATTCTTCTTCTCTTAGTGTAGTTAAAATGGTGTCTGCGGCAATGAACGAAGATTTTCGTATTGCGCATATTAGTTTTTTGATTCTTTCGTCCAATGTTGCACTCGTTCGTTCGTTGTTTGGACTAATGGACAAAACGGTAACATTTGTCACAAAATTGCATTCGTACGAAAGCGATTGAGCAAGTCTAGTTCATACTGGAGAGTATGGAAAGCCAATGGCATAGAGGGACTGAAAAGGTGGAGCAGCAGATGACGAACAATAAAGCATGATAACTAGTGTGGTACATGTATCCTGAATGGGTTGGAGTGGTCAAAGTGAAGGAGAGGCAATTTGTAGAACGTTAATAACCCAGATGGGATATAACAAGTAAACAAATTAGTATTGTAATCATATCTATACAGACAAATTCTAGAAAAATATTGCAGGTAAAGGTTGTAGGATATGGTGAGTGACAAAGGAGAGAGCAGGGCCAAATATATATATATATAGATTTAAAATAAGTACACTCTGTATTGAGAAAACCCAGCTCCACT
The DNA here is from genome assembly GCF_027358695.1 of Spea bombifrons. NCBI lineage: Eukaryota > Metazoa > Chordata > Amphibia > Anura > Pelobatidae > Spea > Spea bombifrons. The sequence continues at coordinate 63,652,813 of NC_071090.1, read as the reverse complement.
CTTTCTCACATTCTCACTCACGCTCTTTCACACTCTCTCTGTAAAGCTGATTAACATAATTAGGTATGTTTGGTTATGCTTAAAACACTCTGCTTAGGTCCTGACTTTCATTTTATTGATCTGGCTCAGATGCGTAACTATTGTTGTTGCTGAACTCCCTTCTCAGTTCCTTTGTTGTTGTTAATAATAATAATAATAATAATTAATATTATTATTATTAAGGCAACAATGACTTAAACCTTGGCCAACATCTGAAGATGAAGTCAGGAAAAATTGCATGCTCTCTCACACTCTCATTTATGCTAGCTCACACGCTCATTTCTCAATGTCTTCCTACCTTCTCTGTCGACTGCTTCCATATCCCTGCAGCTCCGCTTCCTCTCTCGTCTTCTTCTCTTTGTCTGCTTCTCTGTGAACCTGGCCTCCTGGTGCACTTTCACAAAAGTGTGGACCTTCTGGGCACCCCCTCTCTCCCTGATTGGAGGAAAGGGGAAGATGCTGTCTCTGCGGCTCCGCCCTTTACAGAAGGGCACTGAGGCCAGAATAATTCAGATAGATTCGCGGAGAAGGAGTGGTGCACAACTCCTTTCTCCAAGAACGTTGCCCTCACTGTTACAATGCTGCCTGGGCCCCATGGACCCACCAGCTCTGAAAGATTTCAAACATGTACAGGACAGTTTAAATGTGAACAATTTAAGAAATAATCAAACTTGAAACCCATACTCGGTTCCATAACAGCCTATATATAATTTAACATTTAATTTTTCATTTTTTATATTAATATATTATATTATTAATATATTAATATCTGTAGGTTGAAACCAAGTATGTCAGACTCACAAACACCTATTTTGTCTATTACTAAAAACAATTGTTAACATATATAAAAGTACAGATATCCATATGTATTATATATTTGCCTCCAATAACTATGACATTGTAAGGTCAGGTTTCAGAAATACAGTATTTTGTATTGAATATGTATACTCATGAGTCATTTTAAAGCATATTCTTCTTTCAAAATCTCTTCAATATATTTAATTGGTCCATATTATATGACAACAATGTCTTCTTATGGCTCAGCTAATGGGCAAACAAAAGGTGCATGATTTTGCCCTTCAATCTTGCTACCACCTGACAAGATGGTCACTTGAATCAGTTGCTCTGCTCCCTTAGTACTCAATTTTGCAGACTTCCAGAGACATGGGCAAGTCTAGTCATGCTGCAAGCACCCCTAGAACACAGGGATCAAGAGACAAGCACCACCTAATGTGCATCTATGTTTAGGTCTCTACAGTCCGAGAAAGTGTGCTAGGTTACGTAGCCTCTTACTTGCATTGGTGCATAACGCAGATTTTTGCTCCTGGGGTAATGGGGGTAATGGGCTTAAAGAGTTCTGCAGCTCTGAAAGTCTTTTCAAATATGGTACCGGTGGCTCAGTTCACATTTAGAAACCAGTTTCTTTATTACAAAGTTAAAAACTATATCTTCTTTATTGTTACAGGGACTAGGTTTAAGGAACTTTGTACTGCTGGGTCAGAGACTCCCCATTTGCTACCCATTCTGTATAAGCTACTTTTATGGGACCAATTTGGTTCTTTACCATACTTTGTTCTGGGAAAGAGAGTTGAGAACCATAAAGCTTGGCACAACATTGTATTAATCTCCCATAAGGGAACTATATCAAGTAAGATTCAAGAGGTGTCCTTCGAATTCCTCTCAAGATGGTATAGAGTCCCAGCTGAGTGCCACAGATTCCTACCACATCCGAGGTGTGCTGGAGGTGCCTGGCATGGGAAGGGAGTTATTTCCATATGGCTGGCCTGCGCTTGGGATAAAGTAATTCAAGTCAACAGTGTCGTTGCTGGCTCCTTATTTCCATTCACACCAGAAGCGGCGCTCCTACATCACACACAGTCCTTCAGGACATACAAGAAAACCCTAACTATTCTTTTTCTTAATGCTGCAAAAGCCATCATTCCTTTGTATTGGAAATCACACGCTATTCCAGAATTCACATGCTGGCTGCAAAAGGTAAACTTCATCAAGTGAATGGAGGACTGTATTATGTCTGCTAATGGTAGGGGTTATGGAAATTGTCTCAAGTGGTCCTGCTGGTCAGTAATTTACACAAATTACTCATACTAACACACACTCCATCTCACCCCACTTACACAATTACACTTCCACAATCACACACATACACATCCATGCTCATACACAATTACACATCTATGCTCATGCAAACACACACTTACATATCCATGCTTAAACACACAAGTACACATCCATACTCACACACACACAGCAGCCTTGGTTTCACTGTGGCGTCACGTGACATCACATGGCCACAGATGCATTCCTGTCTCCTTGTGCCGGTTCAAAATAGTTTAGAAAGGTCCCTTCCAACATGGATCGGTGCAGTTCACGTCAAAGGGACCTTTCTATACAATTTTGAATCTGTATGAGGAGACAGGAAGAAGGGGGTCGCCGCTGCGACCTCTGTACTTACCCCAGTGAAAGACCCGACGTTCACATAAATCAGAAAGATGAACGGCACTTCTCTACACAAATAGTCAGGTCAATTGATGCCAGAACAGGCACTAAAAATCTTCTTTATTCTGTATTTACATATAAACGGACTAATAAATCTTAGAGTTGGACATGCTTAATGTGTTCCACAGATAAGTGCTTAATCATAAGCTGTAAAGACCTGCTTTTGTCTTGCCATGCATTTTGTTAATTGGAGATACACCTGCTATACTTGTACTGAACTGTAATGTACAACCTGATTTCTGCATGTGATAAAAGCTGAATACAAAAAAAAAGAAAACAACTTTGCCAAATGACCCCATCAACACTGTGCCTACTCAGGTTGCAAAACAAAGCATTATCATGGCCATTTTTCCAGTGAATGACAATAGTACTATAATGTGGAGTATTTTATACAGAAAATATTTTGGATAACCACTAGATGGCAGGCATACTTCATACCAAACATGCTTGGGAGGCCTTATTCAAAAAAAGTGATTTGTAATAATTGTGATGAGTTTAACATTTGTCACCTAAGAACCTCTAGGTGGCAGGTTTATATTGGAACAGAGAGAAAACCTTTCTAAAATAAGGGACAATAAAAAAGATAAGGGGAAATAACTAATTGCACTGAAACCTAAGATGGAATAGCAATGATGTTCATGCAATATCTTGGGTTACCTTAAAATCATGTTAAATCTAATAGGGACATTGAGGCCACGGAATGCTGTCACATCACAGCACAAAAGCAAAACCAATATGATGTCTGCATTATATCAGTACAGAACTTTTTTTAAAATGGAAACTTTCACAAACCAAAACTGGAAAAAAGTAGTAACATTGTTATGTTATAACATAGTACTAAGTGATACATTGATCTGATCATTATCCTGTATACAGTGGTTGCTTATTAGATTTACATCAAGGTGTGTAAAATACAGAACAATAGCACCAATAATACACAACAAGTTAACTCAGCATGTAATGAGTACCTTTGTTGGTAGCAGGTCATGTAATCAACCAACATTCTGGATTGAACCTTGTTGGCTCCTGTTAAAGCATGCTATCCTCCTAAACACACTAAAAATGCTCAAAAATGACCCTCTAGATTATTTCTCACTATGTAAAAAACTTTTAAACAAGCTTTTTCACCATCTTCTAGCATATTTACATGTGAACTGGAGATATCAATATCCTATAAAACTGCAGTAAATATAGTATATAAAATATGAGGGTGGGGAATTGGGAAAATGTAGTAGTCAATTAAAATATTATATTACCAGCTAATTTTTCAAGTTCTCTCTAGGACACACACCAATACCTATTGACCTCAAAGAATCAAAGAAATTAGTTCCTGCTTCCAAATTCTTGTAATGACTTAGCGCTTTGCAAGCAGTTGATTCTTTAAAAGAAATCAATTTAGGTGACAGTCTATATCAATCTTGGGAGATGCAGGAGAGAAACAGACAGCAAACTAAATGGCAAGACACTTGTATAATTTGTTTTGTGGCAGAGGCAGCAGTCTTAGCACTACTACTAACTTATAACTACTAGATATAAAGCACAACAGCAGCACCAAGTAAACTACAAGGTTTCCTTATAGCCCTGTATCAGTGTTGATAACTCCGCAGACTAGAGGTAGTTGTCTAGAATATTATGTTTTTAAATCATTTTCCATTATTATTATTCATAATTTGAGAACAAATAAACCTAAAGCGACTGAACCCTAGACTGAATATTTGAAGTGAGAGAACACCCTTAATCTTATAGGCAGAAGTGACCAATTTATTTCATACCTTTGTAAAATGGAGCAAGTTTGTTAATTTGCTTTTGCAATGATAATAACCTTTTCATTACTCTAGAACAGGGGTAGCCAATAGCTTTCCATCTGTTGTGAACAGAGCTGGCCTTATGTGTTCTGGCGCCCTGTGCGGACTACTCCTCTGCCCCTTCTCACTCCTCCCCCCGCCCCTTCTCACTACACCCCCCATCGCGACGGAGTCATGGAGAGTGAGGGGCACCGAGCTGTTGCTGAAAACTTCACGAGCAATCGCTCGGCGCCCCGTGCCCGGGACTTAAATTAAAGCATCATTTTTTTTACTTTATTTAACGTGAAGGATGTTAAATAAAGTTTAAAAAAAAAGATGTTTTAATTTAAGTCCCAGGCAGGCGCCCCTGCTGCCACGGCGCCCTGTGTGGCCGCACAGGTTGCACACCCCTAATGCTGGCCCTGGTTGTGATACTGCAACCATGTAATGCTCAGTCAGTTTTATGATGCCCAACCATTGGGAGGCTGGGAGTTTTAAATAAGCTTCATGGTTAATTCACTGTTAGATAACATCCAATAATAAACTGACTTGGATGACATCCAAGAAAATTTGGGACTGGTTCCAAGTGATTAAGTTAAGGAAAGGTGAGGAGAGGTTTTAACCGTGTTAAATAAATGAAGGAATGGATAATGAATATTTGGAGGTTTTTTGTTTATTTTCATTAGTTTTGTTGAGGGTCCTTCTTCATTTTTGGAGATTATGAAGAAAGTACAAATTAGGAAAGAGGTGTTAAAAATTAAGTTGATTTGAATCTGAATGCACAAATCTAATTATAAATAAAGCTTTTTTTATAGCTGGGATAATCTACAAAAAGTCATTCTGGTAAAAAACTGAAGAGTGGTTTTATCACTATGGCAACCAATGACAGGAAATACCATTATTCCATTGGTTGCAATTTTAACCCGACAATTTATACATAACCTTTTGTGTGTGTAACCCCAGAAAGAATAACCAACACAAACAGTAAGGGGTTTATTCACTAAAAGGAGAGTTGGAAGGAAAGTTTGTAGGAGTATTGTGGTTTTAACTCCTCCATTTCATTATGAGAGGCCTACACTGGCAAGTTTTTCTAGCAAGAAGAGCTGAACTGGTAACTAAACTGGTAAGGAGACTTTGAAGAGCTTCTGTTGATTTAACTATACATTATACATATCCATCCCAGCTCCCCCTGCAGCCGAAGGTCACTGGAGTTGACCTTTCATAATGTATAGTGAAATGAATGAACAGAAAAACAACTTTCCTGCATTCTCCCTTTTTTATAATAAACCCTTAAGAGTCCATGTGCCTGAAATAAGGTCTGAAATATACTCATTAAAGCTACATAGTTGGTAAATTTAAACTGAAGGTTATTTTATATTTAAAAAGTATTCCGATATAGGGATTGCTAACACAGCATAACAGGTATTATAAAAACAAAATGTATTTATTATTATATTTAAAATAATTGACAGCCCTCTCTACAAATTCCCCTGCAGTCTGAGTTTAACATGGGTACATAAAAACTAATACTGCTGAAGTGAAATTCATTATTTCTGTGCCTGGAGCACAGAAAATCCCTCACGGCAATAAAATATTTGCACTCACAGTACAATTTGGAAACAGCCATTAATTAAAGTGAATTTGTTACTCATGACTGTGCTTGACATCATCTACTTAGTTGGTTTTAAGAATTCAGAGGATTACATGTGTTTGAACTAGGTGAATCCTACATTTTTTTACGAAAATAACATACAAGATACATTGTTTGCGGCACTGGTAATGTCCTGAGAAAGGAGCCTAACTTTGACCATAATGTAAAAAATTACATTCAACATCTTCAAGTAACGCATGAAGCACAGTAGAGAATTAGAGAAAGAATTGGGAGGAATATGTAGCCTATTCTGCAACTGATCCTGCCTATGTTGTGCAAGCAACATAACCTTAATATATTCTCAATGCCATTTTTATAGGTATAAGATGAGTTTTTATTTACAGCATCCAATCTTAATGCACATATCCTCAATATATTCTTAATGCTATTTTTATAGGTATGAGTTTATTTACAGCCTCCAATATTAATCGCATAGTTAATTCGAAAATCTGGTCCAATGTGATTAAAGAATAGGAAAATAATATAATAATACAATTATTACGCATGGATATCATAAGCTTTAATTGTATTACCAAGCTACTATAGCAATCATTGTGTTCCATTCTCTAACTTAAATTGATGGCTATAAGCATATAATCATGTAATGAAATACATTTTCAGGATTAAAAGTCAAAGTGCAGCTGTTTCATACACAAGTACTTCATCTTTAAATGCCATTTATATGCCTACCACAGTCTACCACTTTATTGGACCTCTCTTTCGTCTTTTACATCCTCTCCATATGGTTTTGCTATAACAATAGTGAAAAGTGAAAAGTCAACAAAATTTTCAATTGACAACAAACATAATCAGACATTTTAAGTCACTGGTACAGAAAGAGAAGCTTTGCTCTTGATGGCTTACAATCAGAGAACTATAAGTGGCCATTTTCATCTTCAGAAGAGCTGAGGTGGTCCTGCATGATGCATATTTTAGTCAGTGAGATGACCTCCAAGAAATCTCTCTTATTTCAATACGTTTTACTCATTGTCAGTCAAGCTATTTATGGACTTGAAGCTCACTGGAGTTGGTATTTTATTATGTAAAGTGAAGTTAGGAAGATGAAACTGCAACTTTACTGTAGAATGTATTGTTAGTATATAAACATTGTATTACAATGATGAGAGAATACAAAGCTAACAATAACAATAAATTGAACACACATATAACATACTAGAACGAGAGATAGGACAGGCTCTTTGTAATCTATTAGGAGGTTGAGTGGTTAACGAGTGGTTACTGAATGCCCTTCTACTAATGTAGCTCTGGTTACAAAGTATGTAAGTTGTTTTTGGGGGCAGTAAGGCTGGTTTACAGACTTATTTCCCCCCAATAAAATAGTGGGTTAACATTTCAGTATTCTATGGGGGGTTCCATTTTTTAGAACATTACAATTTTATGTCAAAGAGCAGTTAGCCTGATTAGAGCCAGTTTACATAGTGCCTAGGGCAGATAACTCCAGGAATTAATAGTACTAGTGTCTGTTAATAATAATGCAAACTACACAAACTGCCTGACATTAGGATTGTCATTTTTTTAAACATGGAAAATAAGTACAAAAATTGAGCTTAGTGAAAAAAAAAATATATTTTTTTTTTCCTTCAAAAATAGATATTAAAGGATACATTGCACATACTACTTTCAGCATCTCCTGTTCTATTTTTATACACTCTACAAAATGTTAATTTCTCTAACATTTTACCAGAGATTTATTGTGTTCATGATATATTGCTAATGTGCATGTTCAATAATACTCAGAGCTCACAAGGCTCTTGCTGTTGCTACTTCATATTGAGTAGGTAAGGCTAAATAGGTGAAGGAGTGTGAGATATGCCAATTGCCTGGAGCAGACTTTAAATAACATTTCTAATAGAAGCTTTGACTCGTGACCATACATTACCATGGTAATAGATGAGGTCACATGGCAACGTTAAAGCAATAACCCCTTCTACCTAATAAATAATTAAAATAGGTCAGGTATGTGTTTCGAAAATAAGAGCAATAGCTTTTTATATCAATATGAAATATTTAATAAACAGAACAATAAATGCAGAGCTAATAATCCTAGTGATTTATAGAGGTGTGCATTGCACATTTAATAGATCGATATAATATTCAGTGGGTTATCTCCAGGCCTTCATCAATTCAAAATCCCAAAGGAGAATGAAGTATGGTCCGCTATAGGCAAATGGAAGAACAGTTTGATGCTTTTAACAATAACTCTATATGACATGCAGCAAAATTCTCCTCTGGGGCTATAAGTCTACCATCTATGCCATACTGTATATACTACACTATGATGATTTTTTCTGTATTTAAAGTGCCATGTGATAATCAAGAAATTGAAAGATAAGTGTTGAGTTTACAGTGTTGTATGGGCACCCTCACTTTTTCGCCTGACATTTTGTAATGATCATAAGAAAATCCTGAATTTATCATATGCATGATCGTAAAATTACATTTTGACTTATTTTGTGCATATCTGCCTTGAGTTAACTTCTAATAAGTGTTAACTAGTAACATTCATTCAACTGATAATACAAAATATGCAGCCATTTCAGATATAATGACACCAGCAAATGAATACTGCCAAGAACAGAGATAATGCTATGGGGTTTATTCTACATATATATATATATATATTTTAACTCTTTTCCATGTTGTAAAAATTTTAAGTGCATTTTGTGACCACTCAGTGCAAATCTTGAGTTTATTCCCCGCTTAGTTTGAAATTTTACAGGGACTGATGCACTTCAGTTGGATGAGCTATGGAAAAGAATATCGATTTATGTTAATGCATTTAGGGTCAAATCATACATTCAACCTACCTCATATAACTCTATTCATTTGGAATGTCTTAAATACTCTATTAACTTTGTTTATTCCAATTTCCAAATCTATAGTCTTAGTCTCATTACCCTCTCAATATTTCCCAAGTGCTTGTTTGTCAAAACTTTCAACCTAAGGTTCAAGAAAAGCAGGGGAGGGTTAACAAATGAAGTTGAAATGGGTTGTCTGAAGGCTAATTTTAAAAGCATGTGGTTTCTACACCGTGACTGGATTTCCCATATGCTTCCTCAGTGTTGGACAACATTAGCTAGAAGTGCATTTGCCTTGGAAATGTATGTCATAAAGTATCCCCCCGCCCAACACTGCTTGAGCAAAATTGTCCCCTTGGTTCTCAATTAGACATAATAGATTGTAAAGGACCACAAATAATCTAAACTTCAGATATTTAAGGATGATTTTAAAAAGTGTAAGCTTGTTTTGAAAACGTGAGCCTCTTTACTTCACAGTTACCACAGAAAAGATAATCAGGAAAATAAATTGCTTCTGAAAAAGGAAGATCAGTGAATGTTCTACCCGTAATGATTAATTGCTCTGAGCTGGATTCCGATGCCCATTAAATTGTAAAACAAATGTTCCTGTTTAACTCTGTCACCAAACCTAAATGCTTCATTATGGTTGAAGGTAAGAAAAAAGTATCATTCTAGATTTGCTGACATATCGCAAAAGTAGAAGTGTCAAGTGAGAGATATTTTGCACATGCACAGTCAATTGTTAATGATTTTTGCTGCTCTGTGTCAGATGCTAGCCTGCACAGAATTATATGGCAGCTCAAACAATGCAGTTTGCCTCTGTGAGTAATAGCGTTCACATTGGCTGAATATAAATGTTACGTTCTTTCTAGAAAAACAAAAAAGTGTTGTTTCAGAATTTAGCTTTTGTATAAAGCAAAAGTTAAACTATAACCGTAGGGATAGGGGAAGCCTGATCACCCTAGTCAATGGGAGATCACTGATCTTCCCAACCGGCTCATTAACACTACGGAGGGCTGTGCCAAGTTGTCACAATCCTCTATAGTTTACTTCCGCACCTCGCTTTCTTTAAAATGGAGCACCAGGATCCTGACGCCCACTAGGAAGTATAGCAGTGTGGAGGGTACATCAGGCGGCGCTGCCCTGGTTAGGCCTAGGCCAATGCCAAAGATAAATACGCCACTGACTGTAAGTTCAAAGTCATAGTAGGAGATTGTAAATATTATATAGGTCTTAATTGGAGGGCAGCTAGTACCAACACCTGGATTTGCAAATTTCAAAAATTGACTAAATTTAAATGACTTAATTTTTGTTACTATAATACAGGAGTCTTGGTAATAGAATACTCAACAAACAAGAAATGTATTTTAAATACTGGGGGGCCTCAGCCTTTCAGGCAGTTGCTACTGGTAATGATCGGCCTTTCACAATGTTACTGTAGGTTAGCTCTCATCTTGCTGCAAGTTGCAGACAAGTCTCCATTTAACGCAAGATAACAGCAAGAGGGATTCTATAAAGAACATTGCTATTCATGAATGGATAAATGTATTCTCTGAACCTAAACATGCAATAATCACACCTTTCTTATCTATAAAAAAATATTTGCTGCATCCTTCTATAGGAGGTAGTTGGTTTAACCATTTTTATTACCCTACATACCGCACGTTAATTGCCACTTTTTCTCACTCTCTTCCCTCCCATTTTCCCGGCACTGATCACACCATGATCAGCAAGCAAAGCTTCACTGCATTACTGATCACAATGTGTGCGATCAGCAGGGAGAGCAATCAAGATCTCTGCTGGATCTCTCTTCCATAGGCATTGAGTGCCATTACAAACGATCAGGGACTACAGGATGTCAATACACATTAGGATCTTCTGCGCAAAAGCAGGGAGATGTTCCTGCTGCTGTGTTAAAAAAACATATGACGTACAGCTCCGTCCTAAGGGTAATCTTGCCACAACTTTTTTTAAGAGCACAAGACATGCAGGTTTATAAGGTAACAAACGGGTTAATATGCCTGCTATTGCTCATTCTTAGCTGTAAATAAATGTTAGGGAACAGTGAATAAGATTTTTCTTTAATTTTTTGACACATTAATTGTTTGGTGAACTTAAATTGGATAAATTGTAAGCAAATGTTGAATGTTTATGATGAGTCAACTAAACATATTAAACCTTATATTCATACAATGCAAACCACCACAATGGTTTTTAATAAATCATGCCTTTCGTATATGAAGAGTATATATAGGAAAGTATATAATATATATACCTTTACACAGTACATAATTTATAAACACCTTCCTCTTTGCTATAGTATGCATCCTAGCTCTACATGACACTGAGATCAGTGCTTGACCCAACCAGGTTGCAAAATGTTGCTCCACTATGCCAATTACTTCATTGGCTCCCCATACCCTTCAGAATCAAATTAAAACTTCTTACCCTGGCCTATAGAGCCCTCAACAACTCTGCACCCCCTTACATCTCTATCCTCCTATCCAAATACACCCCTACCCGCCCTCTTCGCTCCTCTCACGACCTGCGGCTTTCTTCTGCTGTTGTTAAATCTTCCCACACCCGAATTCTGGATTTCTCCCCCGCCGCTCTCCTCCTGTGGAATTCCTTTCCCCATTCTGTCAGACTTTCTGCCTCATACGCAACTTTCAAAACCTCTCTGAAAACCCACTTGTTGAGGGAAGTGTACAGCATTCCTTCCCAGTGCTCCCAACCATCATAATCAAGCCATCTGAAAAATCAACAGCTTCATCACATCATCGGAACCGGATCAACTCATCCCCATCCAAGCAGTCCTCTCCTATTGTCTCACTCCCCTCAACCACCGACTAGATTGTAAGCTCGCAAGAGCAGGGCCCTCTTCTCCTTTGCACCAGTTTGTGTTCATAAATTGTTCTAGTGACTGTAAAAGCACTGTGGAATCTGCCGGCACTTTATAAATAAATGTAATGTAAAATGTGCACACACACACAATTCCTCTGTCTAAAACAGTATGGATTGATTTAATGACCTGACTAAACTGCATACAATGATTGTAACTTTACAAATGCACAGAAAATGCTATATTCAAATCATTGAAAAACCCAGCCCTCAAAGCATTTCAATGAGTTACGCAGTTTGTACACGGGACTAAAATTGATACATTTTTGCATGTAAATTACAGACCATGACAATTTTTAAATAACCTCCTTTAAATCAGACTAAACTGACTAAAAAATTTAGACACTATACAAGAATTGATAAAACTCACATGCGCATGCTAACAAAAAGAAACTTTAGTGAGGACATTTAACCCCCTCAATGCTGACATAAATTCTGTGAATAAAATACAGTACTTCAATTAACATTAATCATAAGAGACATATGTTTCTAATCTGATTTGGCTGAGTTCCCAGACTTATTGTGGGATTTAGGCCAACTCAGTGATAACTGGTTAAGTGGTTTTGCCATTCTCATAGTGGATGTTGTGGTATGATTGCATCAATCCATATACTAACTGAACCTCTGACTGCCAAACCTAGTTAGATTTACTGCTATCAAACAAATAATATGGATGATTCTTTGAATTGATATTGTTATATTACCAAAAGGCTTTCTTTATGTATTCATTTTGACTTTATTTTAATAATAATTTTCCCATATTTTGGTGTGTTTTGCCCCATTCATTGATGCAGATATGTTCTGGAACGTTAAGAACGAGAAATAGAAATAAGGATGTAGGTGAACTCAGAACAATTAATTATAATTATGTAGAAGCATAATGGCTTATGGCGGAGTCTTGTACAGGTAAAATAGTCTCGAAAAAAAAACCCTCTAATTTCATACTACATTGTTGGAAAAAAGAAAAAAAAAACAGCTGCTTCAGTTCCCAAACATAAATTTAATGATAAAAAATGTGTCACTTTTATACCAAGCTTTATTTGTCTTTGTATTCTCAGCGGCTGCAACATATGTTCAGTGCTGGTCATCAGAATATTAGCGACAGACTTCCTTCCTGCTGCGCAATGTGAATTTCGTGATCTGCTTACACATTGTTTTAATATGCATTTCACATAGATGTTTTGCGACACATTGTGGAATGATTGATGCAGCAGTGCATTTTTCATTATATAAAGTGAAGCTGCTAAGGATGGATTCATTTCAATTACATATGATTTGTGATTTATTTTCACTTGCTTTTTTCTATGTGCTTATTTTATTTTAACTGTGTTACTGAGAAGTGATGACAATATTAAGGAAACTTTTAGCTTTCTATCTATTTACATGAAGTCCCCCTCTTCAACTCGATGAGAAAAGTTGTTCTCTTAGAAGCTCTCTTCTTGTTGCTAAGCCCTTCTCTTTAGCGGACTATGGAACTCTAGTGGGATTGTGTGTGCATGTATGTTTAAGTGTATGGTATTGTGAGTGCATGTATGTTTATAGGTGTAAGTGCATGGTGTTAGAGTGGCTCTGTGTATGTATGTATATGGTGTTGGAAGGCCTGTGTGTGTATGTATGCGTAAGTATTTTAGGCTAGAGTAGTGTGTGTATATGTATATATAAGTGTATTGTGCTAGAGTGGCCGTGTGTGTGTATGGGTAATTGTATGTGTTAGTTGGTATGTGTACATGGATTTATGTATGTTTATAGTGTTAGAGTGGCTATATGTATATATGTGTTAGTGTTGAGCTGTTCCTGATTATCATCATACCCCAACATCCCTATTCAGTCTAATACCCATCCACAATTATCCCCAATCACTATATTCATACCCCCAGCATCATACCCCCCCCATCCCTTAGCATTCATACCCCCTAACATAACATCTCTATAGCCACTCTTTATTTTCCGATCGTCTTAATAACCTAAACTTAGAATGCCTCCCTTTATATTCATATGATATTGAACAATAATTTTCATTAATTCATACAACTGAACATGTTTCTCCACTCACCTCCCTGTCCTCTGCCTCTGGTCTGCGGCTGCCAGTCTGTTCTTGCTTTGTGACTCTGCCAGTCAGCACCACACCGCATATGGTGTTTTTAATCTTTTTATTTTTAGATTAGGTTACCAAACTAAGTGCTCCCTATGTACGCACAAAGAGTCATCCGTCACATTCATGAAAGAAAAAACCCTTGCAGAGGAAACCTCTAGGGAAAAATGACTTAAAGGCTCACCTTCCTCACTAGGATTTAAGAGGTAAGTGTCCCTTTGGTGAGACTGTCCCTTTGGGGAGATGGTTTTGTCAAACCAAATAAAAGAACCAGTCCTGTTGAACTTTAAGATTGTTAATTGAGATTGCATTTATGTAGTGATGTTAAAAAAGAAGTACCAATGTATGTCTTGTTAGTGTGAAATGTAGCTTTTGGCACAAGTAGTCTCTTTTGGTGTTATAATTCAGTTAGCAGTTAGCAGGTCAACACCCGAATCCTCTGGGTCGCGGGAGAGGGGTCTTAACATCCTTCACCCATTTTCCCCTTTAAATGGGGGTATTTCCCACAATGTCAGCGGGAATGCCCACTGACATCAGCGGGAACGCCAACTGACATTAGCAGGAAAGCCCCGACATCTGTACAGGGAGTGCCTCCTCAAAAGATGTTGAGGTTCTAGCTTCTTAAAATTGAGCACTAGGAGCACCCTCACACATTCTTCATAGCAAGGCACCTGCACGTCGTGCTTCAATAAAACAATTTACCATATTGCTCTCTGTTTCTAAGGCTAACATGGAATAACTCCACACCTTTATCAAAACTCAATATAAAAGAAGACATTTTAACCTTAGGAAAGCCATGTCATATATTATATTTTAACCAGTTCCACTTTTGTAGATTTTAGGCATTTATCTGGAATTTGAGAATGAAAGGGTACCGGAAAGCTTGCATCACAGAGAATCTGTAGTAAAGGTTGTCGCACACATGCACTCAGAACTAGGGCAGCACAAAATACATTACTGCTGTCACCTATATTGCTTGTTCCACTCAACACACAATAGAAGTTCAGTATTTGAAAAATATGTATAAATATGGCAGTGCCTACCAAGCTTTGCTGCTGAACTTATTCTACATAAATTGTGGCCATCTATGCTTTGTGAGATGACCACCAGATGGCGATATAGACTCGCCTCAAAATTCCTAAATTAAGTTGTGCAAAAACAAAACAAATTGTATAATTTACAGATTGGCTCAGTCCCTTAATATACTGATTGTGTTAAAAAAAAGTGTTTGTTGCAATACTATTGAGGTATCGCAGGGAACATATTATGGTGGCACTGGTTTAAAACATGTATTTCTGGATTCTGCATTGCTGGGACTGAGGAAGGGTGAGCTGAGAGTACTCACCTCGGGTGCAGCTGCGCAGTCGGCTCAACATTAGGGAGCGCGAGGTCTGCTATATGACATCATCCCTGCGCTCTGCAGCAATAGCCTGCGCGTAGTGATGAGGGATGAGGGAGCAGTAGTGATGAGGGAGCAGTAAAGCGAGGTCTGAAGTGACAGGCCTCGCGCTCTCGTGTATATGCATGTTTATGGGCAGGTGTGTGTAAAGGCAGTGTGTATGGAGAGGCGTGTGTAAGGGCATTGTATGTGTATATGTGTGTTTATGAGCAAGTGTGTGTAAGGGCAGTGCATGTGTATATGTGTGTGCAAGGGCAGGAATCTGTGGCAGGGATCGACCACAGAAACAGAGCCCCCGGAACCCCAGACAGCCACAAATCTCAAATTTTTGGCACCTTCTACACGTAGGAACTCTTCTCCATATTGGGACTTCGCTGGCTGGACCTGGACATCACCATTTGCAGCAGAGGGACTCCTTGTAGATTTCAGGCTTGTTTTTGCACATTGTGCCTTTTGTATGTAAGTGTAATACACTAAGTCACTTTATGCGATTGTGGATACTGCGCATTTGGTTTTATTTATATTTTAGATAATAAAGAGGATTTTCTACTTATGATTGATTGACTCTGTCACCTGTGTGTATGCTACACCTAAGAAGAAGACGTTTTTTATCAATGGGACTGAAATTATTGTCCACTAAAAGGCCTGGTTATCATCCACGTTTGTGAGTGGAATTCATTCTATACACACCACATATTGCTCCATACTATATTACACTATCTTTGTTTTGTTTTTTTATGTATTTGCGCCCCATGTGGAGGAGCATGGTTTAAAGTGGTAACCGAGGAGTACTTTTGGGAGCAGCAGTGCAGTAGGGAAGTAATATTATATTTTATATCTATTTGAACATTTATATTCACTTTGTGGTTTTGTTTATTTTGTAGTTGTTTATATGTGTGTGCATGGACAGGTGTGTAAGGGCAGTGTATGTGTATATGTGTGTGTATGAAAAGAAATCCACTTGGGGGCGCTCATACAAGTGGATTTCATGAGCGCCCCAAGTGGATTTCTTTTGGTACTGTTCAGCATTTGGAGAGTGTTGTTGTTGGGTGGCAGCTGTGAGAACAGAAGGAGCAAGTATATGCATATATATTTCCATTTGGAATTTATTCACATTTATACTGTATTATTCACATTTATATTGTTTTATTTTGGGTTTAACTGGGATTATATGACAGGTGTAAGTTGTGAATTTAAACTCCCATGATGCCTAGTCATGTGGACACCTGGCTGGCTGAGCATCATGGGAATTGTAATTCACAGCTAACATCTACTGTTAACTGCAGTATGTCTGGCTGAGCCTCATGGGAATTTGATGTGTTCTTTATTTTTAATATGCATGTCTGTGCTGATAACAATGTATATCGAACAAGGGGCGCATGGACATGTGGAGAAAAAATAACAATACAATAGTGTAGCAAGTTAAAATAATATATCTGTGTGATGTGTATATAATGCACTCACAAGAGTAACTGGTAATAGAGGCTCATCAGATGACAACAGATCTTGGCAGATCCTGAAATGTAGATGAAAAACCGCCAATAGTGCAGTATGGTAAAATATATATTTAATAAGGAAAAAAACTGGATAAACTCACAAGTCAGTTGGCACAACAGAAATGTTATGCTATAAGCGCAGTATAGAAACAGGCATCCAGCAGAATAAAGAATATCCGTATGGGCAACAAAATCTCTACGCGTTTCACCAAACTAGTTGGCTTCTTCAGGAGAAAAATACGAATAATATACAATACAGATACGTAAAATAAAGCATTAAAATAAAGCAAAGCTGCAGTCTATGTGTCCTAGTCCGTTGGTTCCGTTTTTAAATGTTCCCGGCAACATTCTGGCCCACTCACGTCCTCAGACGATTACGTCATCACGTTCCGGCGTAATCACGTAGCTCCCATCATTCTTTCCCGGCATCACGTCTTCTTACTACAGCGGCATTTCGCCGCGATCGCGTCTTCAACAATTCTATTTGCAAAAATGTGGAACGGCCATGGGGACCAGATTTGCACCAAGCTATGCCAATCTATATGTGGCAGATTGGGAGTCCAATAACATCTGGACCAATAACCCGTTTGGTGCAAATCTGGTCCTCTGGAAACGCTACATTGATGATGTTTTAATCATTTGGAATGGACCAATGGAGGATTTAGATAAGTTTCTAGTACATATCAACAAAAACAATTATAACTTAAAATTTACTTCTAACATAAATAAAAAACAAATAGATTTTTTGGATCTCACTTTAATGGGTGTAATAAATGAAAAAATAGATACAAAAACTTTCTTCAAACCTACTGACGGAAACGGCTTCATTGATTTTTCTAGCCGTCATCATCCGCAATGGCTCAAAAACATTCCGAAAGGACAATTGGCGAGGATTCGCAGGAACTGTACACAAGATAAAGATTTCACGTCACAAAGCCAACATTTAATTAAAAAATTTGAAGAAAGAAATTTTCCTGAAAAATTGTTAACAGACAGTTTTATACAAGTTAAAAATACAAAGAGGGGAGATCTGTTATTAAATAAGGAAAAATCACAAGAAAATATGGATTTTAATTTTGCCTTTTTTACTCAATACAATGATAGAGCGGCACAGATTAAGAGAGCCATCAAAAAATGTTGGCCCATATTACAGGGAGATAATATTCTACAAAACCATCTACCGGAAGAACCAAGAATCATATATAAAAAATTGAATAATTTGAAAAATATTGTGGCACCTAGTGCTCTTCCGAGAATCCAAACGGAAGAGCATTTTTTAGCACAAAAGCCTTTAGGTTTCCACCGATGTGGGGTATGTAAATTCTGTAAGACCTGTAATCTACAACATAAAAAGATTACCACATTTAAATGTACGATTACAAAAAAAGAATATGAAATTCGACACTTTATCCATTGTACAACAAAAAATGTTATTTACCTTTTAGAATGCAAGTGCGGCATTCAATATATAGGCCGCACATCAAGAGAATTAAAAATAAGGGGTTTGGAACACTTGGGGGGAATAAGAAATAAAAATCTTAAACATAGTGTTCCTAAACACTGTGTTAATTGTGATAAGTTCTCCCTACCTGATTTTAAGATGGTAGGGATAGACATGGTATCTCCCCATTGGAGAGGAGGAGATATTAAAGAAATGTTAAGCAAAAGAGAGACTAAGTGGATATATAAATTCCAAACTTATAAGAAGGAAGGTTTAAATGTTGAATTGGACATATTAACATTCATCTAAATTATTGTATATATTTATATTTTTTTTTTCATATTTTTCTTATATATTTAATATTTATCTACACATATTTTTATCCTAAATTTATATCATTTTTATTATTCTTACTATTCATATATTTATATTATTATATCATTGCATAATAACATACATTTTTTATATTATAGGGAATACATATTTTTATTTATAGTATTATTTTTTTATTCTTCTTCTTTTTCTTTTTTTTTTTTTTTTATAGAGTTAGGGTTAGGGTTAGGGTTAGGGTTGAGATTAGGGTTAGTGTTAGGGTTATGGTTAGTTGTTTTTTGTTAGTGTTAGGGTTAGCATTAGGGTTAGGGTTAGGGTTTAGGATAGGTTTAGAGTTAGGGTTAATAGTAGGGCTACGTTAGGTTTTTGATATATTATTTTTATTATTTTCATTTTTATTTATATTTATATTTATTTTATTTTTATATTTATTTTTATTTTATTACATTTTTTCATTTTTATTTGTGGTTTTACATTTTTTATGTATTCATATTTTTATTATTTATTTTTTAGTATACCATTTATTTACACATCATTTGTATATAGCCTTATATTCATTAATAGATTTTAATACATAATTATTTTACATCTATTTATATTTTTATCATACCGTGATCCAATTCACCATTTAATGCATCCTCTCTCTCTATACCTTCGATTGTTTCTACCTTTATTTATTATTTCTTATTTTTATTCCATCTTATTTTATTCCCCTTTTATGTTATGTATATATATTTACCTACCATTCTCTTGGTCCTTATATATTGGCGACAATACATCTATTTTGTTTCGTTTCAACATGTTTATTTTGTTTCGTTTCAACATGTTTATTTATATTTATTTATTTTTATCTCTGTCCTTGTCCGGGATGTTATGTTCCGACATCTGTGCCCGAGATGACCGGAATTCCTCAAAGAAAAAGTCCGAAAGATAAACGAAAACCTTTTTTTTTTACTTTGCCATTTGAACCATCTTTATTAAACACCTTTCGGAAGGACAGAATGGTGAGGGAACGGTGCAATGCGTTTGAAGACGCGATCGCGGCGAAATGCCGCTGTAGTAAGAAGACGTGATGCCGGGAAAGAATGATGGGAGCTACGTGATTACGCCGGAACGTGATGACGTAATCGTCTGAGGACGTGAGTGGGCCAGAATGTTGCCGGGAACATTTAAAAACGGAACCAACGGACTAGGACACATAGACTGCAGCTTTGCTTTATTTTAATGCTTTATTTTACGTATCTGTATTGTATATTATTCGTATTTTTCTCCTGAAGAAGCCAACTAGTTTGGTGAAACGCGTAGAGATTTTGTTGCCCATACGGATATTCTTTATTCTGCTGGATGCCTGTTTCTATACTGCGCTTATAGCATAACATTTCTGTTGTGCCAACTGACTTGTGAGTTTATCCAGTTTTTTTCCTTATTAAATATATATTTTACCATACTGCACTATTGGCGGTTTTTCATCTACATTTCAGGATCTGCCAAGATCTGTTGTCATCTGATGAGCCTCTATTACCAGTTACTCTTGTGAGTGCATTATATACACATCACACAGATATATTATTTTAACTTGCTACACTATTGTATTGTTATTTTTTCTCCACATGTCCATGCGCCCCTTGTTCGATATACTGTTGTGATACACTTGTGAGGAGTGTTGTTTTGGGAGCTGCAGAACCTGTGGGGAGTATATCTATTTATTTATATATTATTATTTTCCACTTCAGACACGTGAGGGTGTTTTTTATCTTTTGTACCATTATCACTGATAAAAATGTAGCCTGTTTTAAGCAGCATTGTAAAGTGTAATTGGTTGTATTGATGTGTTCTGTGAGAGCGATTAAAAAAAAAGTGTCCCTACATTGGAGTACAGTGTGTACCCATATCGATGAGAAGGTCCATTCTGTTTGGAAAAGTCAGATCAGGCCCCTGCCCACAGCAGAAGTACGTAGGACAACTTCACATCATTTTAAGGACCTGACTCTCGCGTTCATGCATGATCTACTCAACCTGCAATGTTTATTGTGGCCAAACAACCAATTACCTCTTGTGTCACAGTGTGGTTGTATGTAACCATGCTATTACTTGAGGAACAATTTAATTGTCTAAAAGTTACTTTGTCTTTTCTTTTGTAACCCAGAACGAACCAAAATTCGTACCCTCTCTAAAATGTTCCAATATAATCCCATAAAAAATAATAAATCATAATATTTTTTATTTTTAGAATGTATGTGGAAACAAGAAGCATTTTATGAGTTTTGGTAGTAATGTAATAAAATATTCAACACATGCGTTATATCAGATCATCAGAACCCTGTTAGAGTACATCTGTTTTTTGTAGACTGTCCGTGCTGTTGTGTGGAGACTGTTATTGTTGCTAAGAAACTGCAGAACACAAAATCCCTAAGCACGTTGTATGCTCAGGCACACCTGCCTGCACACCAGTTATTTATTTAACTAGAAATCTGTCTTTCGTGCACCGGTGGCAAGATAGTCAACAGAGCCGTTTGATTACAATTGCATTAAACATCCTATCTATCTTGTTCCAAATATTTATCAAACGATATCAGATTTCAGGTTTCAGACTTTTCAGTTTTCAGCAATTTATCAATTTCAGTATGTGTGTACGTTTGTGATTTCAAAGCATAAGAAATATCATTATGTTGGTGCGCAAACGTGCCCTCTAAGATCTTATGTATTCATTTTAGTTAATTTGTCAATTTAGGTAATTTGTCATTTTAGTTAATTTGTCAATTATGGCCAGCACGTGTCATTTCCAAAAGCAAAACCAGGAGGTGCAATATTAATGGGAAAGTGGGTGAATTCATTGTGTGATCACAATGTATTCATTTTTTTGTGTGTTGTTTTTGAAGCTATGGAAAAGCTACCTAGAGGTTAAGTTACCTATTATGGCTAAAACTCTGGAAGAAAATGGTCATACTAGGGAATTGGGTACCACGGACAGCTGGTACTAGACAGCTGCCCAGGGCAATGTTCTGGTGTCTCTGTAGAAATCTAAAATTTGATTTTCTAATGCAAGGACTCAGACCTTAATCATTCCTTGGTCTTGTCCTAGTGTATTAGCCTCTACCATTTCTGATGTGAGCTTTTTCCATTTATCTACAGTAAAACTTTCCTTCATTACAGCCATACTAGCAACGCAGTAACATAATCCTAGATACCCCCCATTTCCACTTTTCCCTGTGTACCTCTGTTGATTCCCTTGGCTTCCTCACCAGAGGGTTTTTCATCAGTTATGTTTGGTACCTTTACCAAGGTTTAGTCCCTGTGCTATCACTTACAACAAAGTAGTTGTGTCCTTTGATCACTTTGCTAGTGAGATACTGCACAGGGGATTAAATCTCCTGCATTTAGACTTAAACCTCACCAGTTAACCCTTACACTAACACATTTATAATCAAAATCTGCTATCCCCTTAATTACTTGAACTTTCTTCATATCCTTTATCACCCCAGTATTTTACAAAAAAATACTTTACTCTAAAATAATGATGAATATAATAAAATCAAATTATACAGGGTTAAATTTTTTTTTTTAAAAAAAGGTCTGTTTTTTTGTAGTTTATTCCAAAAGATAAATAGCACATATTTCTGCATGCTAAAGTTTTTTTTTTAATTATTCTATTTTAAAGCTCATTCTCCTATGCTGTTATGTTACAATGCATTTTCTTATATTCTTTTCTTCTATTTTAATGTTACAGGGTAATATATGAAAAAATGCTGGGCTATTACCATTGAGGTCTCAATGTTTTTCATTGAGGTCTCAATGTTTTTATTTACTTTTCTTACTTTATCTCTTATTGTATTGCTAAAGTGATGTCCTTGTTAGCCTTTTGTTATTTTTTATTATATAATAAACATTCTCTATTTTGTATAAACAAATTTAAAATATAGTAAATATTATTAATATTAATAATATTAATGAATAATAAAATTATATATATATATATATATATATATATATATATATATATATATATATATATATATATATATATATATACATATCACCACTCATGGACAGCTCTTTTGTCCTTAATGGGACTTGTCAGCATGAGGTTGGGATACTGGCTTAATTTCTGGGCCTAGAAAGTTTTGTCCTATGAAGTGATTACATATTCAGGAGGGTGCTTTATCGTTAGATAAGTAAAAATTAAATAGTTCTATTTATTCCTACAACCATACCTGGCTACCCGGAGCCTTCCCTTGTGGGACGCGGCCAGGACTGCACACTGATGTCAGTGGCCCCGCTGATGTCGGTGGGTGGTTCCGCTGAAGTCAGGGGAGTTCCCGCAGAGGATTCGGGTCTTGACCCGGAGAACCGGAGGAGCAGCGCTCACCCGGCAATCTCCGGGTCAAACCCGTAGAGTTCCCAGGTATGCCTACAACGGCCCAGCCCGATCCTGTGCTTCCTGTAATTTGGGTTACACACTTAAGGAATCTATAGACACATTTCACTGATGTGGTTTATCTTGGTAAAATTCCCACTCCGGGACTTCAATCTTTTGTATGAGACCTATATAAAGCATATATAAAAAGTACAGGATGTATAAAAACAAAAACTTTGTGATCTGACTTTCAGTAATACCATAATCCCTCATATCCTTTGCAATATGTTGTTGCTGTGGCAACCCATGAAGAAAATCTTAAGGGGTTTTAGGAGTAGCTATAAAGGGAAAGCAGTTCATCAATGATAGCATAAATCATATTATCTTGCTTATCGATAGGGATATAAATCAAGCAGCATAAGTTTTAGAAAATTGTGGCACTTATTATATTTGATAAACCGAAAACGAGAACACACTACTGCACCTTTAATCCTTAGTTTTAGATCTCACCTTAAAAAATGGCATATCTCTGTACAGTCATATCAAATTAGACATTTAAAATGCAGCATACGTCACTCGGATTCTATGTATGATGTGTTTATAATTTAATGTCCAATAAAAATCAGAATCCCAATATGTTACATCTGCAAAATATTCCGGGATTTTTTACTTATTTTATTGAAGCTGCCTGTGATCTTGCAAGAGAAACTTCTCAGTTATGGCTCTTGGTGATGCCTAATACAGTTAACATGTTGTACTTTCCTAAAAACTCTTCATTTCTGTGAATACATCCTTTGGGTAGCATGAGACCACTGTTCTGGTGTGATCTTGACCATTTTGTGTTCTGCCCTCCCTTCCACCACGTAAGCATCCCTAATGTGTCACTAGTGTCTAGGGGCATAACCACAAACCACAGGGCCCCAGTGCAAAAATTGCCATAGGGCCTTGTAACTTTACCAAGCAACATGTGCCATTTTTGCCCCCAAAAATCATACAAAATATTTTTTTACATATAGAGTTCATAAGGTATCTCATAAAAAACACTAGGCATATGAAGATATGGTATACAGTGTAGTGAGATTTTATAGTGTGACATACTATACACTAGATATGTGCAAGACACACATTTGGGGGGCTTTTTTTATTCTAAATTTTTTGCTCAAAAATTAGTCTCTCTCTCTCTCTCTCTCTCTCTCTCAGTCCTGTCTGAGCCCCCTGCACTCCCCCTCCGTCATGTCTGTGCCCCCTAGGTCTGTATGTTCCCCCAGCACTTATCTCTCTAGTCCTCTCCCTACCCATTCCAAACTGCCTTCTCTGCCTTTCTTGCCCTTGGCATCTCCTCTTGCCTTGCATCTGCCCCCCACCTACTCACTCACTTCTGCAGCCTTTGGTCTTTTCTGATCCCTGTGCAGCTTCAAAGACGATACTGACAGGAGAGATGGCAGGTGAAGTGAGCCAGTGGGTGAGAGTTTTCATCTGCAGAGAAGATACTGACAGGAGAGATGGCAGGGGGGGAATAAAAGTAAATTTCCCAGGGGTTCTGTGGACCTTAAGCTACTAGTTTAGAAATGTTAGTCCGCGCTACTACTTTGGGAGCTGCACAAAATTCCCCAAAATTAACAACCAGAAAACTATTGTTGCCTCACTCAGCTTCCCTAAAATATAATAGAATCCTCGCTTGACCACAGAGGTTAAATGATGAGACAAAGCCGTGATGACTGTCATTGGAAATGCCTTTAGGCTTAATGGTTTAAACTTCATACACGTTACACCTGGGATACCTGTTAGTTATTTAACCCCTGTCTTTAAGTTAGAATTATATCATATTTTATGGCAGCTGAGTGGGAAAACATTAGTTTTCTATGCAATCCACTGTTTGTTAATTTTGGGTTCTCTTGTGCTGTCCCCATACCAGTAGCACACAGTAATATTTCAGGGTACAAGTAACCGCTTTGATTGTTTCCTGGGGAGGTTACATTTGCTAATACCTAATAAGTAGCACCTGTTAGATTTATTGGACTTTTGAATGTTTAACACCTGTACCCACTTTGAATCGTAGCTACATTTTCTAGGAACATTGCCAAGATGCCAATCACAGCTTGTTTAAGTCTATCTGACCCCTTACCCCTAAGTAACATCTTCTAATTAACTGGCAGCCATGCTAGAACATGTGTGAAAGGGAGGGTGAGAGATGACAGCTACATTTTTAGAGGTTTTGCCATATTTGTTTGCTTCATTTGGAGCCCTCCTCGTTATTTGAGATTTGTACGAAGACATAAAATTGGCAAAATTTGTTCAAAATAAAGTTTGTACGAATCCAAATGCACAAGTCTTACACGCAAATATATAGGTCTGCACCTATCCTGCAAAAAACAACATTATTTTAGCTAGATATATAGATTTAATTAATTGCTTTGACAGAGTCATATTCCTTGCTGATTCATGTATTAATACAATTTTTTAGGTAAATTTCACATATTTTCGGCAAAATTGTAATTTATTCTGATTTTTTTTCTGTGACCATATAAGTACTATATTAATGAAAAATGTATTATGTAAGCCTGAAGGTGGCATTTAATGAGAGGATATAATGGGATGCAAAACCAGAAGATATCTTAAATACCCACAAAATTACTGTATACACAAACTTGTAAAACAGAGTTAACATGACAAATCCATATGTATGGTGTAAATGTTGTTACATACAACCAGATCTCCAGACTTAAAGTTAAAGACCTTAGACTTTTACGCCTCAGCACTCTGTAAACCTGCTCTGTGACTTTACGTGGTCTTCCTCTTCATGGCTGACTGTTCCTAAACACTTCCACTTTCGAATAATACCGCTCATAGTAGATCGTGAAATATATAGAGGGGATGAAATTTCATGAACTGACTTATTGCAAAGGTGGCATCCTATCACAGTACCACGCTTGAATTCACTGAGCTTTTCAGAACAGCACTTTTTTTTTTTATAAATGTTTGTAAATGCAGACTGCATGGCTAGGTGCTTGATTTTAGACACCGTGGGCAATGGGTCTGATTGAAACATTTGAATTCAATAATTCAGAGGTGTGTCCCAATACTTTTGTCAATATAGTGTACATTTGTGGAAGTTCGTAAATGTTATCACACTAACTAAACTATGCATTCCACAACAAAGGTCAGGACAATCCTTCTTTATGAAAACTTCCCAAGACTGGCTTTATAATGCATAAGTTGATGAGTTAAGAGTTTGACTTAGAGTTTACATTAAGATTGTGGTTTGACCTCCTACATGAGCAGGGGATGGTTTTCATCATTCTGGTCAAGGGGCAAGTGCTAGCTAGAAGCATGATTATACAATGCCCTAAAATATTTGGCTAACAATAACAAAGGCAAAAATGGGCACAATCCTTTCCTGCTCAATACTTACTTGCCAAAATGGACTGCATAAAAGGAGTAAGGAAAAGAAATACACTGACCTCCCTTACATAAGATTTCCATTACATTAAAAAGTTAGATTAACTTGCCATAATGCAGAAACAAGCAAGGGTCAGTTATTTTGACAAAACAGCTATATAGTATATAGTAGGTTGGAAAATTACTTCAGTCCATCAAGTTCAACCTTTCACACACACCTACTTCTAAAGTTTTAAAGTTGATCCAAAAGAAGGCAAAAAAGCCCTACCAATTGTACCACAACAGGGAAAACAATTCTTCTTGATTCCATAGTGGCAATCAGATTATCCCCTGGATCAATTTGCTAATACTACTGTCTACAGTTGTAGCCCTTTATGTTATGCTTAACCAGAAAAGCATCCAGACCTTTCTTAAATATATCCACAGAGTTAAATAATACAACATCCTTAGGCAGAGAATTCCATATTCTTATTGTTCTTACTGTGAAGAACCCTTTATTATGCTGATGCTGAAATCTCCTTTCCTCAAGTCTCAACTAATGAACCTATGTCTTTTGTAGAGACCTCTTGATGAATAGATCACTAGAGAGCTATTTCTACTGACCTTGTATGTATTTGTACAAAATTATCAGATCCCCTGTTAGATGTTTCTTTTCAAGTGTAAACAAGTTCAGTTTTTCTAGTCTTTCTTCATAACTAAAATTATACCTAAGTTCTTCTCATTTTCTGCTATCCCCTTTAGAGTGTACATTGCATGGTTTTTTTGATACCAAAGTGCATTACCTTACACTTATCTATATTGAATCTCATCTGCCAGTTATTTACCCAGTCCACCCCCGTTTATCCAAATCATTCTGTAGAGTAGCTATATCCTGGTGAGTCTTTATAACCTTACCTTATTGTGTGTCATCAGCAAACACAGACAAGTGACCTCAATATCTATTGCAAGATCATTAATAAATAAGTTAAAGAGAACTGGACCCAAGACAGAACCCTGAGGCACCCCACTTGCCATGAGAATTTACCATTAACAACAACTCTTTGCAACCTGCCAATTTCTAATCCAAACACAGGCATTTTCTCCAAGGCCGATTTGTCTTAGCTTATACAATAACCGCTGGTGTAGAACAGTGTCAAATGCTTTTGCAAAATCTAAATAGACAACATCTACAGCAACAACCTGATCTATACATTTACTCACAACATCATAAAATGCAAATAACTTGGTCTGACATTATCTGTTCTTCACAAAACCGTGCTGACTCCTACTAATCAGGGGCGGGCTGGGCCGGGGGGCAGGGGGGCAATTGCCCCCCAGGCCGCCCTAAATCCGGGCCGGTGGGCCGGACGGACGACCGGCAGACAGGCATTCAATGCGGCTGCGGCCGCAAAGTTAAAAACTAAGCGGCCGCGAGCAGGATTGAATGCGGCCGTCATGCGTACCTGGCGGGGGAGGGAGGGGGGCGGTCCGCCCCGGCTGCCGCTCATCTGAGGGGTGCCACCATGCCGGCACGCCTCCAGAAACGGTGCGCGCGGCAACAACACTGAAGCCACGCCCAACATTTTCCGCGCTCAGTGCACCGGAAGGACAGGAAGAAGAAGAAGTAGAAGAAGAAGAAGAGGAGGAAGAGGAAACGTGAGAGTGAAAGAAGAAAAGGTAGGAGAGAGTGGATTAGTAAGTGTGTGAGAGTGATGGTTGTTATGCTGAATGTAAGTGTGTGAGAGTGATGGTTGTTATGCTGAATGTAAGTGTGTGAGAGTGATGGGTGTTATGCTAAATGTACGTGTGTGAGAGTGATGGGTGTTATGCTGAATGTAAGTGCGTGAGAGTGATGGGTGTTATGCTAAATGTAAGTGTGTGAGAGTGATGGGTGTTATGCTGAATATAAGTGTGTGAGAGTGATGGGTGTTATGCTAAATGTAAGTGTGTGAGAGTGATGGGTGTTATGCTGAATGTAAGTGTGTGAGAGTGATGGGTGTTATGCTAAATGTACGTGTGTGAGAGTGATGGGTGTTATGCTGAATGTAAGTGTGTGAGAGTGATGGGTGTTATGCTAAATGTAAGTGTGTGAGAGTGATGGGTGTTATGCTGAATGTAAGTGTGTGAGAGTGATGGGTGTTATGCTAAATGTACGTGTGTGAGAGTGATGGGTGTTATGCTGAATGTAAGTGTGTGAGAGTGATGGGTGTTATGCTGAATGTAAGTGTGTGAGAGTGATGGGTGTTATGCTGAATGTAAGTGTGTGAGAGTGATGGGTGTTATGCTGAATGTAAGTGTGTGAGAGTGATGGGTGTTATGCTAAATGTAAGTGTGTGAGAGTGATGGGTGTTATGCTGAATGTAAGTGTGTGAGAGTGATGGGTGTTATGCTAAATGTACGTGTGTGAGAGTGATGGGTGTTATGCTGAATGTAAGTGTGAGAGTGATGGGTGTTATGCTGAATGTAAGTGTGTGAGAGTGATGGGTTTTATGCTGAATGTAAGTGTGTGAGAGTGATGGGTGTTATGCTGAATGTAAGTGTGTGAGAGTGATGGGTGTTATGCTGAATGTAAGTGTGTGAGAGTGATGGGTGTTATGCTGAATGTAAGTGTGTGAGAGTGATGGGTGTTATGCTGAATGTAAGTGTGTAAGAGTGATGGGTGTTATGCTGAATGTAAGTGTGTGAGAGTGATGGGTGTTATGCTAAATGTAAGTGTGTGAGAGTGATGGGTGTTATGCTAAATGTAAGTGTGTGAGAGTGATGGGTGTTATGCTGAATGTAAGTGTGTGAGAGTGATGTGTGTTATGCTAAATGTACGTGTGTGAGAGTGATGGGTGTTATGCTGAATGTAAGTGTGAGAGTGATGGGTGTTATGCTGAATGTAAGTGTGTGAGAGTGATGGGTTTTATGCCGAATGTAAGTGTGTGAGAGTGATGGGTGTTATGCTGAATGTAAGTGTGTGAGAGTGATGGGTGTTATGCTGAATGTAAGTGTGTGAGAGTGATTGGTGTTATGCTAAATGTAAGTGTGTGAGAGTGATTGGTGTTATGCTAAATGTAAGTGTGTGAGAGTGATGGGTGTTATGCTGAATGTAAGTGTGTGAGAGTGATGTGTGTTATGCTAAATGTACGTGTGTGAGAGTGATGGGTGTTATGCTGAATGTAAGTGTGAGAGTGATGGGTGTTATGCTGAATGTAAGTGTGTGAGAGTGATGGGTTTTATGCCGAATGTAAGTGTGTGAGAGTGATGGGTGTTATGCTGAATGTAAGTGTGTGAGAGTGATGGGTGTTATGCTGAATGTAAGTGTGTGAGAGTGATTGGTGTTATGCTAAATGTAAGTGTGTGAGAGTGATGGGTGTTATGCTGAATGTTTGTGAATGAGGGTTTCAGATAGCATGGATGTGTAAGTGTTGGGGGATAGCTTGGCATAGGGAGTCCGTAATCACATTCCTTTCATGCCCAAATTCCAGCATGTAGTGGCTGCCTAGGCATGATAGGAGTGTGATTGCTGTTATAAATTATTTTTTGGTCCAACTTCGGTGTGTTAACACTTTTATTGGACAGAATAATTCAATGACAGTATTAATATATATATATATTGATATATATAATTGCAAACAGCAATCACACTCCTATCATGCTAAGTCAGCCAGCACATGCTAGAACCTGGGCATGATAGGATTGTGATTGTTGTTATATATATGTGTATATATATATATATATATATATATATATATATATATATATATATATATATATATGTGTGTGTGTTAATATTATTGTTGATTTTTTTTGTCTAATTTTGGTGTTACTTTTAATAAAGTATTTTAAAGTTTTTTGTTTTTTTTTCTGTTTTGGCCAAGTGAATGCTGAATTTTTAGTTTCAGTCCAGAATTTTCATTTCGGTGCATCACTACTATATACTATGCCAGTCACTAAAATGGTAAGCCTACACCACATCAATGTTTGGTTTAGTATATAGTGATAGGGGTTGTCAGTGTCTGGCTCAATGTATAGGCACACATTGACGGTGGTGCTGCGTAATCCCTAAGTATATAATGATAACAAATATGCTGTACCCCTGTCAACGTTTGCCTAACCATAGAAACTATGCAGTTTTAAAGTGTGTATGGGGGGGTGCCACATACAGGGTCTGCCACAGGTGCCAAATACTCTAGGTACGCCCCTGCATCATGGGGCTGTCAGACCCAATGGCCATGCCTCAGCTCCTCTTCCCACGTCTTAAAAGGGGTGTGATGAAGAGCTGAGGCATGCGGTGTTTGCACGCCGGCCACTTTAATTTCATTAGGCACTGGTGGAGTGACTGCCGCACGACGGCCGCTTTCAATGTTGCTCGCAGCCGCTTTGATGGTGCAATGGGGCAGTTGACTAGACTTGCCCCCCAGGCCTTAGGCTGCCAGCCCTCCCCTGCTACTAATAATATCATTGTTCACAATATATTCCTGTATGCCATCGCTTAATAAATTCTCAAATAATTTCCCCACCACATATGTTAAGCTTACAGGTCTGAAGTTCCCAGACTCAGATTTGGATCCTTTTTAAAAAATGGGAACCACATCTGCTTTAAGCCAGTCCTTCGGCACAATTCCTAACTGGAAAAAATCTTTGAAAATCAAAATCAGTTGCTATTCTTGACTAAATTCCGGTATTATCATTGGGTGTATCCCATCTGGCCCTGGAGCTTTGTCTACTTTAAGTTTACTTAATTGTTTAAAAACGTTATCTTCAGTCAGCCATTCCCATAATTGATTTAAGGTTTCTGTAGTGATGAATTGCCAATCAGCAGGTAGTGGCTCTTTTTTGTTATATATGGAGGAAGAAAAGAAATTTAATATTGCTGCCTTTTCCTGATCCTCACTAATTAACTTACCATCTCCAGATTTCAAAACACCTACATTGTCACTCCTAAACTTTGTGGCATTAATGTACTTAAAACATTTTTAAGTTATTTTTGGATTTGTTTTGCTCTCCTTGGCTATCATCTTTTCATTGTTACATTTAGTCAGTCTCATTGCCTTTTTGCAGAGCTCTGTTGGCATCTCTATACTTGACATATGATGCCACTGAGCCCTCTGACTTATACAGTTTAAAAGTCAATTTCTTTTTTCACATTACCCGACTAACACTTTTATTAATCCACATTGGCTTTAGTTTATATCTTGTGGATTTACTTCCTAATGGTACATGTTTCGAAATATATTTTTGAAGTGTGAGTTGAAATATGCTCCACTTGTCCTTTTTATCTCTTTGGAGAAAGAGGTCATCCCAATTAATTCTCTGCAAGCATGTCCTTAACTTGTCAAAATTTGCTAAGTTAAGTGTCATGGTAACAGTTATAGCGGTTTGCTTTCTACTATTAATTTTAAACTGCACCATATTATGATCACTACTTCCCAATTGCTCCCGTACTTGAATATTTGAAAACAGCTCTACATTGTTAGTTAATAGAAGATCCAAATAAGCCCCCTATCTAGTAGGTACCTCTACTAACTGAGTATCTCTAGTTCTCCCATTTTGTTAGCTAGGTGTGAAATAATAATAATAATAAAGGATATCCACACAAAACATTTTTAGAAATATGTGGTTTTTACATTAAAAAACGGGTATACATGCCTTTTACAGAGTGATTCCATGACTCATCATCATTCTTGCTGAGGATCAATGTCGTCCACAAACGGTGGCATAGTTGTTGAAATGTATTTTAGTTATGGAAATGTGTATTTTATTATTAGTCTGTGTTTCTTTAGTATACTAATAGTATTGAACGCCATATCATTAATGAGTACTGTCATACACATGGGTTTTTTATGCAATCTACATGTATGTACAACTATATAAATTTGTCACCTAAATAGAATTATGGCAAAACTAAGAAAACTCACCAGACCTCCTAGGCGGGAATGTGTATACAGACCCCAGCACAAGAAATACCATTACATAACTCATCGTGGGTAAAGGTGATGGAAAACCCTTCCACTTTAAATTATAAGCTGATATCGCAACCTCATGCTGACGAGTCCCATTAAGGACGAAACGGCTGTCCATGATTTTTGTCTAAAGGCTGTCTTGTACAGCGGGCAATTACTTTCAAGGGATCCATGTATAAAGAGTTAAGCACAACCTAAGCTTATGCATCGTTAAACATGCATGATTACCACATAATTAGAAGACAAATTATATTTTAAACTGAAATTCATTTAAACCAATATTACATACAAAAAGATCTTAAATCCAATTAAAAAGATTTTTCAATACTCAATTTTAAGTGGAAATTATTTCATATTTTTATCTTAATATACTGTATATCACGCTAAATTATTTTGAACTGTTATTAAAAAAGTTCAAATATATAATTAATTAAAATGTATCTGTATTTTTGTGAATTAAAAAAACTCACATATAAATGAACATTTTTATTTGCGTTCCTTACCGCACTATTGTCAGCAGAGGGAGTCCTATTACTATACAAGAAACTGGTATAGAGTTGTACCTTTTTAGAAAGAGAGAGAGCAAACATGATACCTTTATTAGCTGACGTATAATGGATTGCAAGCTTTCGAGACAATCTAGGAATCTCCTTCAGGCATATTATAATAATAGGACTCATACTCATTGCTGAGTATTACACAGTTCTGGGTGTTGGTACGGATTGACTAAAATAATTTACAAGTAAAATATAACTTTCCACTTCATCTGTAGTTTGCAGCTGGTATCACTATAAAACATAACAGAATCTGTTTCTATCAACTGACAACTGACAAGAAAAAAAACAAAAATTATATTATATAATCAAGTAAATACACAATCATCCAACCAAATACATGATACGCAACACAGGAATATACATTAATAGATAGGCAACTATCGGTAAAGAGAGTATCTCAAAACCAGTTGGAAGCTGACAGCCATTAGTATCTTTTATCATCTGCTACTATGTAAAGCGTTCATTATAGATGGAGATGCTTCATAGTCTTTAACTACGTCTCATTCTGTCAATGAACATGTTACTTCCGTCTCGTACACAACAGATTAAAGGAGCCATTTATACAGTTGTGTACTGCAGGCCTTCCTTCATTATTTTTAATTTGCTTGAGGTTATCACCATTGGGCACTGACAAGCATAGTGATAACAGAGCACTGCTACTGTGATACTGAAAGGTGACAGTTTGAGATTAGGTGTGAAACACACTATATAATCAACACAAGGCATAAAGTGGAGTGCAATGTATGTCTCTGGATTTCACACTTTATCAAGTTTTGCATATACATTCCTGCTTCTGCCATACTGAGCCAAATGCAGAGTGAATTCCAATTTTTTTTTAATGCAGAATCCAATGATTAAATATCCATTCAAACCTGGCTTGTTTTATTTCCATGTCTGTAATTTAGATTGGCTAAGTTTGGGGACGTTTTTTCTCCCTTGTATTTTGGCTTCAAAGGTTGTTTCTAGTTTTATATCTATGACATTATCCGTCCAACAACTGTTCTTGCTAGTGATGCTGTAGGGGGACAAACTCTCAGTGAACACCCAAGCTAAAATACTAAAAATTCAGTGGAACAAATAGCTGTCAACTTCTATTGTATACTAGACAAAACAATATACACACTAGTGATGGGGATCCAACAGTGTCTGTTCCCTGTCCTTCTCTTCTTTAGTGTCAATGTATAAGATATATAACGATCAGCCACAACATTATGACCACTGACAGGTGAAGGGAATAACACTGACAATCTTGTTATCATGGCACCTGGTAGGATCTGAGTGACTCTGACAAGGGCCAAATTGTGATGGCTAGATGACTGGGTCAGAACATCTCCAAAACAGCAACTCTTTTGGGGGTGTTCCTGGTCTGCAGTGGTCAGTACCTAACAAAAGTGGTCTAAGGTGGGAAAAGCGGTGAACCAGCAACAGGGCTATGGGCGGTCAAGGCTCATTGATGTACGTGGGGATGAAGGCTGGCCCATGTGGTCAAATCTAACAGACTAGCTGCTGTAGCTCAAATTGCTGAAAAAGTTAATGCTGGTTCTGATAGAAAGATGCCAGAACACATGCATTGCAGTTTGTTGCGTATGGGGCCTGCTTAAAGTGCCTACAATGGGCATGTGAGCATAAGAACTGGACCACAGAGCAATGGAAGAATGTGGCCTAGTCTGATAAATCACAACCACCCATGGCCGGGTGTGTGTGTCACTTACATGAAGAATACATGGTACCAGAAATGCATACATGGAGGCCCACCTCGTAAAATACAAGAATTTGAAGGATCCGCTGCTGACATCTTGGTGCCAGATACCACAGCACACCTTCAGAGGTCCATGCCCCGAAGGATCAGGTCTGTTTTGGCGGCAAAAGGGAGTCTTAATGTTGTGGCTGATTAGTGTGTATATATATATATATATATATATATATATATATATATATATATATATATATATATATATATATATATATACACACACTAATCAGCCACAACATTAAGACTCCCTTTTGCCGCCAAAACAGCCCTGATATATATCTATATATCTATATATATACAAGAAAACCCTAAGGTTTGGTCAGAACCTGCAAATATGCACAGCACAAAAAATATACAAAATAGGGGAGCGCACAACCTAAAAAGCTTAAAAGGACGAAAGCATGCCAGTCATATTTTTATTTAAGATGCGTGTCTGTTCAATATGTATGCAAGCTTTTTGAATATGTCATTCTTTTTCAAAGTTATTCTTAATTAAGATTATTCAAGTGTTGCCATTTATCTTGTCCACATGTAAGAATCTGAATCAAAGATAAGAGCACCCTACTCACATCGCATCTACCCAGATGTGCACAAATTCTGAAGAGTCATTTATGAATTGATTTATATATACTCTCCTGCCAGTATAAGGGTGATTTATCAATTTAGCTGTGCGAGTATTACCACATTGGGCGCAATGTGCACGTTTTAATTCCATTTAGGTGAAGCTGGGAGCCAGCTGTTAAAAGATGCCTTATGGGGTCTAAAATTACCAGAAACTACTTCATCACATAGATTTGGCATTCTGCAATATGTAAATTATAGTGATGCTGAAACAAACTTAGAGGTAAGACAAAGATGTCAGCATTGGTTTATAAAACTCATATAGTTGCTGCTCACCTTGAAAATGGCGTAGGGTTGCAGAAACCGGTCGGGAGCGCAGCAGTTTTTTTGTAATTGCTGTTGTGTGATAAATTGCAACAGTTTTATTTGAGGTGATATTTTGTTTCCCGAAAGCCATGCAAGGATTATAAATTATCAATTTTTATCTGAGTTCTTCAAGAACTATTTTTGAAAACTAGACACCCCAAAGTATTTCAAACTATACCCCAATATGTGTTCAGCAACATCTCCCGAGTACAATGATAGCACCCATGCATGGGCATTTACCCCATCAAACCATTTTTTTTTTTTAAAGTAGACACCCCGTGGGTATTTGAAATGCTAGTATTTTAACTCTTGTCTCAATGTCAGGATTTTTGTGAGGATACAGCACGTGCTCGTAATAATAAACTTTTTATTTTATTATTTTTGGACTTTTTTACATTTTGCTTGAACTGAACGGTTCCCCTGATGGTAACATGGTAACACACCATTCCGATCTTGTTGTTGCTGAATGCCTTGACATCGAGGCATTGCATCAACAATGTTTAAACAAAGAAAGTTTTTATAAATCGCTTTCTAAGCTTGTTTTATGCCCTGACACACGCCAGGCACGTCATTGGTCTTAAACTGACCATTTTTGCGTGACGTGCCTGGCCCATCATTGGTCGTTAAGGGGTTAATGCACAGACATGCATACACACATATGCATACATACAAATCTACACACTAATTGCTATAAACATGGATTCAAGCTTCTACCTTCATAGTATCTTTTTGTAGCTGCAACTTCCTAGCTGTGGCATCCTGAGACAGTAACTCTGAGGCTTGCCTTTTCCTCTCAAACAAAAAGTTTCCACTCTTACTGGCTGCAACATGTGACTACACAACATGCTTCTTAATTTCAGAGACTGTCAGGACAGAATGTCTGCCCTTGCTGAATGCCCATAATCCACTGGCATAACTACAGGCAGCTGCGAACGGGCCCGTGACTCTAGGGGACCCATGCGACCTCTTCTTCCTGTCTCCTCGTACCGTGACCACTTCCCTTCCTCCAATATTATGTACTAGGTAGATGATCAGTGGCCTGAATGTGTGGGGGAAATGAAAATCATATGAGAACAAATTGTAAATAAGAAAATTGTGACGACTTTGATTATATTAATCTGAAAAACAGCTCTGCTTAAAAAAAGTACATACGAAATATTAATAAGTATAAGTGTGTTATTGATCTGCCTGAGGATGTACTGATAATTCTGGTTGTTGGAGTTTCTGCTTACCGTTTGAAGAACAGGCAAAATTCCTTTTCTTTCTTTAAAGGGAATAATGATTCGTAAGCTTCCTCCAGGTATATAGATTTTTTTACAAGGATGCTTTCAAAAATATAAGACTTCAAAGTTTTGTATAAAGTTATTATTGACCTTCAGTTTATAAACCAGCTACCATACAGCTCATGACTACAACCCAGTAGCTAACATTTTGCTTGCTCTTTGAGGTCAAAAAAGTTATAGTTTAGTCAAACAGGTTTGAAACAAACTTGTGCAGATAGGAACAAAATCCCTTTTCTTTTTTTAATAATGTATTTACTTTTAAGATTACTTTATTGGGCAGTATTTGTGGAATTGGTGAGTTACAGCCATGGTTGTGTAAGTCATAGTATCCTTAGCCTTGAAAACTCTCGCAATAACTTATCAGCAATAGTAACCAAGTTGGTGGTCCAGTTGTGGCAAGCTTTTGTGAATTTTAACTCAAAGTTGAATTTCATTGGATAACGTTTTTTTTATATTTGCTGTTTAAATATTTTAAGCTTGTATTGCATTGTTTAGTATTCCTAAAATAAACACCCTGAACCAATGACATATACAATATAGCTAGAACACTGTTCTAATCATCAAGGGGTTAAAACCAATCTCTCTGCAGCAGATGGATTATAAAATGTTTCTTAACACTGTGTTCTAAATCTTATCAAATAAAAAGGAGTTATTCATCTTCTAAAACAGAACAGCGGAGCCAGTTTATTTACATATGACCTATCTTGTTTATAGAGAACACAATTTGAAATTATTATAGCTTGCCTGTAATGAATATTCATTTTGGTAATGTTCCAAATTTAATATACAGCCTAGCTCTTGCTTTATGAAAGTAATACATGTGTAACGTGAAATGTGTCTTCTTGCTACTACACTGACAGCTGATGCAATCACACAACTTAGAGTTGAAATGCGATGTACCTTTAATTGGTTCCAGCCATTTAGTATTTTATTTTATTTGCCATGGATACCATCGGACTAAATTAAAGTTGTTTTGTTTTACTGCCATTGATTCACAAATTTTCTTTGAAGTCGTTAAATGAGCTGCTGTCACAGTTTATGATGTTATGCCGCAATTAAACAACTGTGTGACTTGCGCATGAATCCCTTTCTTTAATAAATTGATGCAATTGTGGTGCTCCTAAAACCCAGAAGAAATTAAAATATGTAAAATTAACATTTGAGATAAATATCCTCAAACCAGCCTTTAAACTTTTAAAGGCCTGCAAATATGTAAATACAAATAGGTGTGACTTTTAGATATCAAGCTTAGTCTCAATAAACTCTGGTTTCCTATATGTCGATTATTATTACATAAAAAACTGTGCAATATAACAATATGAACAGCAGTAATGTCTGAGACATGACAAAACAACAATTAGTACATTGTTGTTTTGTCATGTCTCAGTGATGACATGCGCACCTGCTCATGTCACCACTAGGAGGCTCTGTGGTTGCTCAAATCTCTGTCTTCTCGTTGCCACGTCTCTCTTACCCATGTCATATGCTTGCTGCTGATCTAGTCATCAGTGGCTTTTGTATACCAGGGTTGCCCCCAGCTTGCTCCTGCCCTTATTCATTTGTGGCCGTTTACAGTGTGGAGACTGCTCTATAGTCCCTGACCCTTTGCTTTGGATTCAGGCTTTTCTGTTTTTGCCTTCTCCCCTGCTCATTTCAGCTGGATTTTGGTCATTGAACGAGCTCATACGCCGATACGATTTATGTTTTTGCTCATTCAATCATGATTTGGTAATTTGTTTCCTGGTATTCAACTTTGGTCTGGACTTGGATTATACATTTGTCTTATCCTTATGTACCATGCTTTGGTTCCCTCTGTGTAAAACTTTATCTAGCCTGACCTAGGTTATGCTCTAGGTTATGTGATTTCTAGCATTGTGCAAGATCTGTCTCCATGTTTTGGGGGAAATGGAGTCCAAGTTGGAGGTTAAGGCTACAGTAGCCAGCCTTCTACTACATACTACCTTAGGCTCAAGACTGAAACCATCCCAGTGTAATGTTCAGAACAAGCACCTGTCCCTGCACATAATCACTCTTGACCAGGTATCTGCACTCGGGACATTAGCATACGCCATGTTAGCTGTTGCTGTATCCTCAACACCCGCAAAGTTCTGCAAGCATAACTGTAGTTTCTACATAATTAGCAAATTTGATCCATCATTACATTAAATCCCTAGTCGTCTTCTTCAAGCAGATTTTTCACCTTTTACACGTCCTATATTTTAGTATTCTATGTAAATAACCATATGTTATAGTGATCATAAAATAAATTATGCAGTATTTGTTGAATATATATACCATGGGACCAGCTACCTTAACATTTTGTTCTCTGGGATCTTTATGATTATTCCTTTTAGTTAACTTATGCCCCCCACACACTGTCTGATTACTGATTGATTCAGGTAGCCATTGTAGAGGAAGCATGAGGAGGAGAATAACTGTAGGACATGAAATTCATATTCATATTGTAGTTTTTGTAGAAATTCATATTGTAGTTTTTGCCACAGATCTCAGCTTAGTTTTGGGGTCGGGACACTTGCCTTTCAAGTCAGGTGAATTGTCATGATTTTAATATAGCTGTATTTAGGAGACATCCTTATAAACTGCTTACACGTTAACTAGTGAACGTTTTATATTTTTAGGACAAGGTTAGCTATTTACAGATGCCTAGATTATTGCTTACAATACATCCTCTCATGATATATTAGTAAAAATGTGCCAAAAGAGTAGTAAAAGGTAAAGTCCCAACTTCCATTATAACATGATAACGTACACGACATGGAAGTTTTAACAAACAGATCGTACAATGCAAATATATGTATAGTGATTGTGTTTAGCATACACATTGTGAAACTGACAATTTGTTACATCTTCACAACCCACAGAGTCGAATGGTGGTTATTACATGCTATGAACTATATAATCACAAATGTAAATACCCATATTGTAAGTTGCTGTGTAATAGAATAGCAATTTATTCCATTTGTATATGCCTTGAATATTTTTAATTTAACTACTAAGTTATCATGTAAAAAACAATCACCATGCCATTGATATGACATCACATATTTTTATTCTTGACAAAATTATATAAATATATATGTCAAACGTGAAGAAGAACTCCGAAGAAGTAGTTATGGTGAAACGCGTCAGGTGCACAGCATCATATGGCCTTCTTTTATCAGGACAATTGCCTCATGAACTAGCAATGTAATTTGTATAACATTTTTATTAATACTTTTATATGATTATGTTTGTATATATGTAACAAAATATATGAAAATGTGAGGATATTTCATTTCTATTACCATATTCTTTCCTTGATTTGAGCACTTACATATATATATTACATATATATCTTACCAATGGTGCAGAACGTTCCCTGCTAAGTGCTATGGGCTTTTCGTAGACCACAAACGTCCAGGGGAGGACTATAAACATTCAGTTGAGCCAGGGGGCCAAGTAGTTAAGAAGCCAAGCAGAGACCATGCTCCTTGTGTATTGTCTACCTCTGTGCAAAATATTTTTACAGAAAGATGATGCATAGAAGGCACAGAAAAACAATCAAGTCATCATGGAAATGCCACCTTAAGTCATTTTACATCCTAATAGCTACATGATGGATAACTAAAAAAAATTAACTAGTCCAAAATCTTTAAAAAGGAAGGGAGGGAGGGAGGGAGTTAAAAAGTGATGAGGAAGGGAGGGAGGAAGGGAGGGAGGAAGGGAGGGAGGGAGGAAGGGAGGGAGTTAAAAAGTGATGAGGGAGGGAGTTAAAAAGTGATGAGGAAGGGAGGGAGGGAGTTAAAAAGTGATGAGGAAGGGAGGGAGGGAGTTAAAAAGTGATGAGGGAGGGAGTTAAAAAGTGATGAGGGAGGGAGAGGGGGTAGATATAAGTAAAGAGTGTGCATTAATGTGTGGATGCATTGAGTGAATGAGAGAGAGCATGAGTTAATATGTGAATGTATTGTCTGAATGAGGGAGAGCATGAGTTAATGTGTGGATGCATTGAGTGAATGAGGGAGAGCATGAGTTAATGTGTGGATGCATTGAGTGAATGAGGGAGAGCATGAGTTAATGTGTGGATGCATTGAGTGAATGAGGGAGAGCATGAGTTAATGTGTGGATGAGTTGTCTGAATTAAAGTGTGAATTAGTGAGTGACTGTAAAAGTGTTTGTGTATCACAGATGTATAATTGTGGAAGGGCAAAGATGGCACTAGCAGGAGGTTTGAGCCTTGGGGACCAAGATGGCACAGGCAGGGTGTATATGGGACAAAGATGGCACTGGCCGGACTGTTTGGGGACAAAGTTGACTTGTGCTGGGCTATTTGGGGACAAAGATTGCAAATCTTATGTGTGTAATCTGGGTGCTGGCCAGGTTCTATGTGGGCAGTGTGGACGCCAGGGCTGACTTTGGAGTGTGCAACCTGTGATCTATGCCTGTAATTTAGGGGGTTTTAAATATACCTTTAATGCCGTGTTTTTATGTGAATTCCAATTGATCTTTCCCTACAAAGCTGGGTTTTTGTGTTATTCTGTAGATCCATATCTGCTATGCTATGTTTCCATACATTATTTATGTGTACCTGCAAATACAGGGTTAATATGTCTTATTCAGTTGATCTATACCTGCGATGCTACGTTTCATATATTATTATTGTATACCTGCAAATACAGGACTTGTATGTCTGATTCTGTTTATTTGATATATACCTTCAGTGCTGAGATCACAAGTGAATTTCAATTGATCTGGGTTTGTGTGTTGATCTATACCCGCTATCGGCAGCAGGGACTAATAGTTATATATATATATATATATATATATATATATATATATATATATATATATATATATATATATATATATATATATATATATATATATATATATATATATATATATATATATATATATATATATATGGGCAGCAGGGGCTAGTAAATGGGTTTTAGATATTTGGACAGGGGCGCAATTTCAGTGCTTGCCATAGGCGCTATTTTCAGTAGATACGCCTCTGCCCCCTAGTAATGTGGCACAAGAGTTTCTGCCCCCTCCTGCATTGGCCTTTCCTAGACTAATAGATTGTTAGCTGTAAAGATCAGGCCCATTTCTCCCTTATGTACCAGTGTGTTTTGACGGGTGTTGTAAATTTTGGATAGTGTTACACTTTATGTTACGGTTAATTTTCTCTCCCCCTATTGTAATCGCGCTACATAATCTGCAGGGGCTATGTAAATTATTGTAATG
Source organism: Spea bombifrons (assembly GCF_027358695.1). Taxonomy (NCBI): domain Eukaryota; kingdom Metazoa; phylum Chordata; class Amphibia; order Anura; family Pelobatidae; genus Spea; species Spea bombifrons. The sequence continues at coordinate 63,610,894 of NC_071090.1, read as the reverse complement.
TAGGCAAGAATATGCAGCTGTCTATTTCAGTATTTCCCAATTTGATTAATGTACATGTTTATACTTTGTATAAGTTAATTTAAAATGGGGTGCTTTGTGTGTGTTTTCAGCAGGGTTATATTGTATTTTAGTGTAATTATTGACTTGGTATGCAACATGTAGCTTTGCTTATTGATGTTCCTGTTCCAGTCCAGTAAATTACAACAAAATACAAAGTAACCCAAAGAGTTATTTGAATGATTTGTTTTATTATATTTATTATACAGAATAAAGTCATGGAAATTAGTATGAGAAATGTTTTTCCCCCGAATAAAATCATGAAACCCCATCACAGTAAGCCATCAACTAAATAAAAGGTGACGGGTGTACTTGGGAACTGAACTGACCCTGAAACTACCCATCAAGAAGATTCTATGTAGTGACTCACCAAATTATCCAATACCAGACTTCATGGAAACCTAGACTTGAGCCACCTGCATTCAAGCAGGGTTATCAACCATAACATACTAGTAGCAAAAGCACCAATAGGGAGTTTTTTTTTATATAGGCTCACAGCACTGTTGAATAGGGAGAGGTAAGTTTCAGTTTTCAGTTGTATGACCCTGAGAATCTGCCCTCTAACGCTGAGAGTTAAAGGGCAGATTCCCTGGGCAAAAAACCCAAGAGTCCACATGTATAGTGATTTCAAAAATCTGGTAAGCTGTTTCCAGGTTGTCCTGTTCTTTGGGAACTGACAGTGACCAAAACCCACCAAATTCAAGATGATCAAACAACACTTTTGGCACATCCACCTGCGGTACAGAAACCCCATTGTGAGATTGGAGAATGCATATCAGGCCAACTTGGTGAGGCCTCATATAATTTTGGCATCAAGGTTAAGGATTTTGTATAAACTCAACTGTTTCTGACATAAAGACCTGATAAAATAAATAATCCTTTACTAAAGATGCATTGGCAAAATGTCTGAAGTCATTGTTGAATGTTGTAATGCATGGGGGAGGTATGGCTCCAAAGAGAACTAAAACATTTTTGGAACTATTTAGGTTCCATCTCCAACTATTTATATCCAGTTTTCATAGACTGCATCGCAACAATAATGACTGCTATTCTTCATTGGAAAAAGGGCGGAATATGTTTCTTCTTTTCTCACTACTTATATATATATATATTCATTAACCCTTTGCAAACTACACTATCTGCTCCTAAAGCACTAACTGCGTGTGAAAACTATTTGTATGTTTCTGCAATTCATATTTGCACATTTATCATTTATACATTCATTTCTTTGTGTGTGCATATTGCTGCTAGGGTTACACAGAGTTAAATTCTAGCATCGCCAGTATGCAACAATAGAGCTGCCTGACTTAAAGGTAGATAATTACCTGATAATAGTTAAATAAGACCACCTGTCATGCCTATTCATTAACATTTTACCACTGGCTGAATAAACTGTAAATAAAGGCTCACGTGGTTCACAGGAGAGCCTTCTCCATATGTTTAATAAGAAGCTTGATTCTTTTTTTTGTTTTTTTAATTAGTTTAATGCAGCACATTGCCTACAGGTTTAATCACTAAACCTACCAGGGCCTTAAGCTTATCTAGAATTATCACAATGCATCCCAATTCAAAAAGAAAAAAAGTTTCTAGCCATCAAGTAATAGGTGAAATTGCTCTGTTCAGAAAACATAAATAACATAAAATTAACTTTTGTCACAAGCCCCTGCAACTCTACTGGTTAAGTAGCGACAGTCACATGATATATACTGGTGTTGAATAATTTTAGAGAGAGTAAGCCTCTGGTTTTGTCTTCAGGATAGCTATGTTAAAATGTTCTTACTTACTTAACCTGTGGCACATCTGCTGGATAGTTCTTCCATGTATGGACGACTCTCTCAGTAAAGTAAAATCAAAGGTATGTTTGGTAGATACAGAACAAGCCCCCATTTTTCCAATTCACTGGACCTGTGTAGTTACCACATCTAGGTCTCATTACCAGGATAACAGAATGTAAACTACTTTTACCCAGCCTGTGTCTGTCGGCTCTCTCAGTTCTGTTTTATTTCTTGTCTGCAGATGTGTTTATGATCTGACAGGCAACAGCTGCCTGATGCCCCAGACTAAGGCACAGGGGCAGGTGCGGATGAGCGGGGGCCGATAAAGCTGCCGGTTAGTGCCAGATATATTGGTAATGGGGAAACAATAGTGTTGCTTCGGTACACGAGTAATTACGGTAATGCAGGGCTGTAGGCACAAACTGTGTTATGCCTGATGTACAGCAACAGCAGTCACAGCAAGACTGGCGGGGAGGAAAAAGTGTGCGAGTTGCACATCGATGGCTCATCAGTAAAAGTTCCACCCTGTGGTCCTTTAGCAGGGCGCGGTGTGCAGCGTGAGCCGTGATTGAGCTCCAGACAGCGTGCACTTCAACTTCCCGGAGCCTGATCAGCAGCAGCAGGAGCCTCCCCTCACTCCTCCCTTGCAACTTACCCACCTCATCCTCCCTCCCCTCCTCTGCCATCGGGGGAATAAATCAGAAAAGGAAACGGAGAGAGGAGACTGTGGGAGCCGAGATCTCTTACCAAAGTATCGCTGATGGCGGCTGATTAGATGTGGCTGCCGGTGTGAGTGTGGCTTCCGATCCGGCTCAGCACCGCTCCAGCCCCCGATCGCTGCGTGGACTTTAGGCTTTTGTTTTTTCTTTCCCCCATCATCATCATCATTGCTTTATCTCATCCCTATATTGTTCTGGATCGGAGGTTTTTCTGTTAGATGGTGAAGATGGCTGCTTCCTGGTTACTAGTCTTTAGTCTTACACTTTTCCAATCCTTGCTGATAAGCCCTTCGTCTGAAGAATACTTTCCTTCTGCTTTGACGTAAGTACCCTAGTTTGACACATCATACACAGCATGCAATCCGGGTGTTTATTCTAACAGGATACATGATATCACAGCTGTTTATAAACAAATGGAACATTGTTTCTTTTTTTTCTTATTTTATGTCATCTCTTGTCTGCTTTTTGTGCTGCCGAGGAGCCAGAGACTCAACATACAAGTACATTACTTGCTTGTTTTAGGAATTTGCAAGGGGGTGAAAACTCAGCTCCCAACTCTAAATATAAACCAGCTGAGCTGGGAATAAAGTTTCACACATCCCTTTTTAGGGGAAGGTCATTTCTCTGGGAGGGATCCATTATGGAATAAGACTGTCAAAGTTTCTCTGCCTATGCATTACTAGCCCCCTATGTCTGACTTAATATATATACTGTGTCATGCCCCTTATATTCCTGATAACTGAGCCGAACCCAGTTGTTGCTTCTTGGGGGTGGGGGGTGAGAGAAAAAAAACTCTGCTGCCTTTACTCATAAATCATGCATGGATCTAGAATAAATGTGAATAACACAGATATGTCAGCAATCCCCCAGCTAATTCACCGTGGGGAGGATAAAGCCTACAGAGATATTGCTTTTTCATTCAATTTTTGCTTTTCTTTCAAGTGATCTGAGTTGAAGCTGCAGGTTTGGATCAGTTTATTCAGCCATACTACATGAAGCATACAGAGAATGACTAATTGCCATGGGGAGGGAAAAACAACGTTACAATTAAAAATGGAATAGCTCCCAAGTACATTCATGACATAGAGAGGGGAAACAGCAAATGCACTTAACAAAAGCAGGAACCTTTTTCTGCTCTCTTACAGTATTAGCTGCTTCTGTTCAGACTGTGAGGATGGGGTTGACTTTTTAGTGGTTGCCAGTGCTGCATTTGTCCAATTAGTGCTCCTTGTGTGATATAAATGGATCCAGTTCTCAGGGTTTTCTTGCATTATGTATCCAACCAAGAAATAATTGGCAACTTTGCTCTGGGAAGCATAGCAGTGAAATGTTTTAGTGTACAAAAATACACAACAGATAAGAGCTTCTTATGTCATTTTGCACATTGCAGGCTCTAACCATATGAGTGGTTGGGGGTAAATAATCCTTAAAAAAGAAATTGATATATATATGTGTATATATATATATATATATATATATATATATATATATATATATATATATATATATATATATATATATATATATATATATATCAAAACACCTTATATGATAGATATAACATAATTGAACTTTTACTATAATTAACCATAAAATGGGTCTTATTGTATTAAATTCATGGGTAAGATGGAAAGATATATTATACATTTGGTGTCACAGTAGTTTAGTGTTAATAGTAATTGACCATGTATAAAACACTCAGGAGAGTTCTTCCAGCATCTTGGTGCTGGTATCTACCACCTTGGATGTCACAAGTACATTAAATTTTCATACTGTGTTGTGTATACTAAGTATTTACTATATTCCTGAGGGGGCTGGAATCCATTCTAAGAAATACTTGGAGACAGGCAGATCTGTCACTGCATAAAACACCATGGATAGAAAAAAATGCTCTACAGGAAACATTAAACATAAACTGGTTGCCCTTTTATTGACAACTGAAACTATGACAAGTTGTACCTTGAAATATTCAGATTATAAATATTGAATGCGTTATCATGTTATTACTCAAGAAAAACCTACCTGTTCTAGCAGTAGTCTATTGAAATAGTTTCATTTGATTTTCCATGCTATACTGTTCAAAGTATTTTTGTATTGTTATATCAACATATTTTCATAATTTCCCACCTGGGAGCTAATGTATACATGTACTTGTACCTTATGCATTTTAACACATTCCGTGTGTGTGTGTATGTATGTATGTATGTATATATATATATATATATATATATATATATATCTATATCATATATATATTATTAGTATTATATTACACAGTGATATATAAGTTGTAGATTTGGGAACTGTTAATTCTTTGATAAAGAACAAATAAATACTGCCGCAGTTTAATACATTTATATATATTCATTTATATATGATATATATATATATATATATATATATATATATATATATATATATATATATATATATATATATATATAATGTTTAAATGTGCTTTACAAAAATAGATGAAATAATGGGTTTTAATTTGCAGGAAATGCTGAATAAACATTAGTCACATTAGCCTTATTGCTGTTTGTGGATTCAGTGAACAGGTGGTGCATGGCACAGATTCCATTTAACTTAAGCTGTTGTGTCATCTGCTGTCAAGTGTCAAATCTCTGCTCTTTAATTGTGAAAATGTGTATGGAACCTAAACCAAAATTAATACTTTAAAGTGAGAAATAAGTCATGAATTTAAACAGAAGTCTGCTGGTTTAAAAAATATCTGAACGCAAGCTTTGGGAGATTATATATAAGAATAAAGTATTATACGTGTATAAAAGCCATTGAGGTATCTATTAGTATATCCTCGTTATTATTTATTGTTTATATAGCGCCATCAAATTCCGTAGCGCTGTACAATGGATTACATACATCAAATATATTTGGGATAAACCTGATAATAAATAAAGTATAAATGTATATACCTCTAATTAAAATCTTGTAATGGAAGCAGTTTAGATAATTAAACCTATGTTTCAGTATATCTGTGGAGATAAAATAATATATAATATGTAATATATATATGTAATGTGTTTTTTAAAAATGTATTTAAGCATGGTTTAACATGTGGTACCAAGAAATTACTTTTTATATTTAAATTTATGTTGGTATATGTTTCATGTATGTGTAAGAGAGCATATCTAATAAATGTAGTTTATATATATATATATATATATATATATATATATATATATATATATAAACTACATATTGTATGCATTTTAAATTATACCATTCTATGTTAGGTGGCAGGTGTTATTCTGCACCTGAAATTAGCTTTCCAAATAGTGTCCATATTCTATTGAATTTGTGTCCCTTTTTAATTTGATGACAGTAGGCACAAGGGAACAAAGAAAATCCTGAAATGTGAAGTATTTAATGGCACCGAACTACAGAAAACTGTTACAGTAGCAGTGTTTTCCACATTGCTGAGACAAGAGTTTATTTCTGTGCATCCCAGCTCCTTCCCACTCTTACTTGCTAATTGTAAATTTAATTGTGAATCTAAATTCTCTGCTCCTGGCTGTGGTTTGACATTAAGCAAGAGGGAAGCGTAAACCTAAAAATGGCATATATTTATTTTGCTTTGTTTATAGCATGTAATAACTAAACTGGGGCTTCCATTGTTTTTTGTTAATATATTTTGTTGATGATTTTTAGATATGTTTACAACAAAATGTATCTTTCTAAGGAAATTTATATTTTCCCTGGACAAGGTAAAAAAAAATGTGGTGTTTACACAAAACATGTTTTTTTAATACATAGACCATTCAAATTGAACAATATTTTTTTTATAACTATTGTTGAGACAATAGATAACATAACAAAATACTCTATATGGATGCACGTTAAAGGCTAATTTAAAATAATTCAGATTCAGGTACTATATAAATTAATATGGGGGTGTGTGTGTGTGTGTGTATGTGTGTATATATATATATATATATATATATATATATATTTCATTTGAATTATATAAATGAACCTTTTTTAATTTATAAGTATTTTGACAAGCTGTAATATGTTATATGTATTTCATATGTGTAATTTATATAAACATGATATTGTAACTCCAATATTCATTGTAATATACACCTTCAAACCAAGTAAACCTCGAGACACTGTATAAATGTTTTGAAATTAGTGTATGATAAAAGTATTGTGTAAATCACGGTTTGCGGAACAATTTTAAGGAAGGAATTTCCAGACCTCTTTTAACAGAAAAATAGTCGTCTTTTTAATCTTTTGTTTACCATGTGTAGTATATTTCTGATATTTTGTATTGTGTCAATCGTATCAAACAGCAGAAAATGTACAACAAAAACAGTATTTAAAAAAAAATAAAATATGCATGTGGTTGTTGAGCTGTAGTGCAAGTTTTTTTTTTTATTATTATTACTTTTTTGTACAAGATTATGTACATATGTTGTACAACATTTATTTTATGCCACAGGTGCCTAACTTGCATCTAACCAGTGTTGGTCAAATTGAATGGGTTTACAAATGTTTGTCTAAAGAAAAAGCAATTGGCTCTTCATAGAAGCTACACACTGTTACCCAGAATAATCTGATTAGCAAATCTGTCTAATTTGCATGTACATCCCTCAGGGCAGACAGTGAGCATGTGTTACATTAGACAGTTATACATCACCACACACAAAGAAATCAATCACAAGACTCATTTCCAAATGTCCTGCTTTATAACACAATCACTCGTTATAATGCTTTTGCCTGTAAATTCACTGAAATTCTTCCGGTAATCTGCCTCTATTTAGATGCATTCAATTTTCAAAATATATAGCTCTTAATTATAAGTAGCCCGAACTCACTGCCAGCTTCTTTATTATTACTGCTAGAATTGTGTGTAAAATCCGACAACTATACCAGGTAAGGCATATCAAAGAGAAGAAAAAAACAAAACAAAAAAACCCTCAAATAACCAGGTTAATGAACCAATGCACAGTTAAGGACTTAATAGTGGTGATTATGGTAGCTACAAATATCTCTTTCATATACCGTCTAAAGGAAGCCAGTGTCAATTTGTGATGCTCTAAATGTTTACACTTTACGGCATTAATATGTAAGGAATTTGTGTTTTTGTTAAACTGGAATACTATATATATATATATATATATATATATATATATATATATATATATATATATATATATATATAAAATTAGAGACTTTTCAATTACTAACATTTAAAATAATTCTAAAATATATTTTGGTTGAGCTATTATGTTCTGTTATTTATTGATATAATAGAAACCTCTTCTATCAAAGTTGCTTTGTACATGTTTATTGCAGTATTGCAATGCCTTAAAGCCAAGTAATCACGTTCAAAGCTTTTAGCATAACTAAATTCATTAATTAAAATGAGAACTTAAAATTACCATCTCTAGCTTGTCCTTTGTCCATCAGTGAAATTGTTCTGGAGATATATTAGTTTATACATTTTTTTCTTTAGCCTGCTGGAAGGTGATCGGTAGGAACTGATGCCTAACTTAATCTATACTTAGAAGCCCTGCCTGAACAATCCAAAACAATTTGGAACAATACATAGAGAGATAATATAAAGAGTTGGAATAATCATGGGTATACTAAGACATAGCTATCCCCATGGTACGCATATAAAGTGGTTTTAAATGCATAAAGTTCATTTTAATATGTAAACACATTTTCATGGGTTCATTAAGCATACAGAAGAAAACAAAAAATTGTAGGATTTGGTAAATCTGCTTTAGTGTTATAGACCATTAAAAATTTGCCTAAAACATATGTATAACCGATCTTAAACCATTAAGATATCCATCAGTCTACCTAGGTTGTCTCCAAATCCCATATATAATTTCTTATTTTTTTTTTTTTTTTTTTTTTGTTCTGTCACAGCTTAACATTAACATAAGTTTGTACCTACCTATGACGTTAGCTTAGACTGAATTCTGATTCTCCTAAGCTCTTGTTTTATTCTCACCACCGTGTCTATATTTCATGACACACAAAAAAATAAATATAGTAACATGGTTTTATACATTTTTAGATGCCTAGTAATTTACATCTATAATAGGTAGCACCCTAGAAATGACCTATGCCAGCAATCCTTCCACTTTCCCCACACTTCATATTCTTTTCAGGAGATAGTGTAGACGTGTGTCTACTTGCGTCTTTGTGTGGCAACAGTCTATGCGCTTCAGACATCTGACCTTCTGTGCAGGTGGCTGAATGCCCTAGGCTTAACTTTATGGCATATGGTGGCTCATGATTTAGAAGAGCTAGTAGCATCATTAGTGATTGTTTGCTTGAAAACCTACTTGAAGAACACACATGCGGTGGTCCGTTACTTAAGCGCATGGTATCCTAAATCGCTAGTTTACAAAAAAAACCTTTATTTTATCTGGCTATTTGTGAGTTAACTCCCTGGATTACGTAATGGACTCGGCCCTTAGTCTCGCAAATCAGACTTCTATTATTTTCTTGCTATACATTTAGATTTTTAATGGAGCCCTAAATAATTTATAAAGAGGAACCTATTTTATTAACAGTTTGATAAACTGTTAAATAACCTCCTCCCTTTTCATTCTGCCCAAAACAAGTAAATAAGTGAAACCACGGTGGCTACTGATGAAATAAATCAATGCAACTGTGATTTAGGATTAAAATGATTCTTTTAATCAGGATTGAAATTTTGATTTCCCCCTTCTCTTGTTTTCTGCATATAGAAATGGAATGCCTTCTCCTAAAACATAATAAATCAGGAAACGGCACTCTCTGAAGGGTATAGTGTAGTAGGCCTGTTGCTAATTGGATTGCATCAGTGACAGAAGGCCAGGCCTGAGACGCCAATTCTGCTGTTTCTGCCAATACACTGGAGAATTGTCTCTAACAGACACAGAATAAGCTGCATGTATGTTACCTCTTGTTTTATTTATTTTCCCTAAACAGTGGAATGATTTCAGTTTACATTATAACTATGGCAACAAATAAAGTGCTACATAAGTATCAATGTTGGACATTAAAAAAAAAAAAAAAAATTATTGTAGGAAGTACAATTATTAGGGCCCTCCTTACCCTTTGTTTCTGTAAATGCTGTGATGCATTACTTGTTATGCCCTGAGTACCCATTGTACAGCGCCGTGGTGCTCTATAACTCAATAAAAAATAATACTTCTAATATCACTATATTTATATGTAGTCCAGATGGATTCTGGGCGAGCAGGGATAATTGTACATGCATGCGGTACAATATGGATGTATATTAATATTATTATCAGACAAGGGATGTGGAAGGTTCTGGTTTTTAGCCCTTACAATGAAAAGAAGGGATGATCTTCATTCATGTCTGTAATAAACCTGCTAAGAGGCTAATTGAACTGGCAGATATAAAATATTTCACATAAGCCATTATTTTCTGTCCTGGTATAGGACATGATGTGTATATATATATATATATATATATATATATATATATATATATTATAAATATTTATTTTTTTGGGGGGGTTAAGTAAAATCTTGCACCTTGTTTGATGTTGGTTTTTGTCTTTATTTATTTCACATGGTTTACCCTTGGTGGGTGGTTGTAAAACTAATGCTTCAGCGGACCTATGGTGTCCATGCTTATGGTGGAATTGCATGTATTTTACCAACTTTCCATCTGGTTCCAAAAAACGTTGCATCTTGCAAACATACCGTATTTGCTCGATTATAAGACGACCCTGATTATAAGACGACCCCCCAAAATCTGAATATTAACTTAGGAAAAAAAGAAAAAGCCTGAATATAAGACGACCCCAAAGGAAAAAAGTTTTACCAGTAAATGTTAATTCATGTAAACTCTTTTTTTTAATAAAAGCTATGATTGAGAAAAAGATTTCTTTTGTTTTTATTTCTTGTATTTTCCAAACTGTCCCCCAGTTACGCACATCTGCCCCCAGGCTTGCCACTCCAATATGGCACTGTGGCCCATGATATGCCTCTTAACCCTCTATATGCCACTGTGCCCCATGGTATGCCTTTTGACCCCCTATGTGCCACTCTGCCTCCAGAAATGCCTTATACCCCTATATCCCATTCTGGCATTTAGGGGGTTAAAATGCATATTATGGGGCAGAGTGGCATATAGGGAGGTATAAGGCATTCCAGGAGGCAGAGTGGCATTAAGGGAGTTAAAAGGCATTGTATAGAGCACTCTGCCTCCAGAAATGCCTTATACCCCTATATGCCACTCTGCCATTTAGGGGGTTAAAAGGCATATTATGGGGCAGAGTGGCATATAGGGAGGTATAAGGCATTTCAGGAGGCAGAGTGCTCTATTAAATGCCCCCTTAACGCCACTCCAGAAATGCCCTATGCCCCCATTTAACACACACACACCCTATAACCCCATTTAACTAACACACTCTCTCTCTCTCTCTCTCTCTCTCTCTCTCTCTCTCTCTCTCTCTCTCTCTCCTCTCTCTCTCTCTCTCTCTCTCTCACCCCCTCTCTCTCTCACCCCCCTTCCCCCGCCTCTTACCGGTGCTTCCAGCCGGGGCAGCGGGTTGACGTCGCCTTCTGCTGCAGCCGGAAGGAGGTGTGGCTAGCAGCGGGGGTTTGTATGCGTCCGTCGCGTATACTTTCCCCGACTCTGACAGTCGGGGAAGGTCTATGCGACGGACGCAGACAACCCCCGCTGCTAGCCACACCTCCCTCCGGCTGCAGCGGACGTTGTCTACGCGCATCGCGTAGACGTCAACCCGCTGCCCCGGCAACAAAGCAGGAAGCACCGGTAAGTGTGTGTATGGGGGGGGGGGGTCGGGTGAGACAGGAGGATCCAGGTCCCCTGCAGCGGTGCGGGGGATCTGGATCTTAGTCTCCTAATCAGACCTCTATTTGAGGTCTGATTAGAAGACGACCCCGATTAGAAGACGAGGGGTATTTTTCAGAGCATTTGCTCTGAAAAAAACCTCGTCTTATAATCGAGCAAATACGGTATATGTCATCATCCTAGGAGCTATAGGCAGAGCAAAGCAAGTTCAACTGCTATATTTTGGCTCGATTGTGATTGGTACTATGCATAATTAGCATGCTGTCCAGGTAGAGTTTATTTGGATTTGTTGGTATATTAATGTGCAGGTGTGCCTACATATTTCACAATAAATGTGTGTATAACCCCTGCCATCTTTGAGGATTAAAAACCCCTTCACTCTTTTTCTTGCTGCACAGGTGTCGGAGCCTAACAGTGGCTTAAGGAGCCCTGTAGTACTGCTGGCTAATTGGAAAGGAAAACATGGTACATATGTGCCTGGGCTAAATAGCATTCACATGCGTACAGCCTGCGCAGCTGGGAGGTAGTCCAGTGAGCAGGTGCTTGGCACTCCCTTTTCCATTTTGCCTTGTAAAACTGTACTGGTTTAGCCCAAAAACATATTGGATAATGTGTGAATGCTAAAATAGCAATGAATCGATTAGCAAAGCATGAATTACTCACAGCAAAGATACTAGTGCTAACATAACATTGTTTAAATGGGGTAATCATGCAAATCAATTTTTTTTTAATATGACTACTTAATCTTCATACTCAGAATGTTTCTATGTTCAAACCCCAGAGCTAAATCTCTCTGACCCTTCTTTGTTGTAGGTTTTGTTTGCTTTTTTAATTTTTCTATTTGTCAAACCAATCTTCAAGGACTACTAATAGTCTAGGTTTTGTTCCCCCGTTTGAGTGCAGGCTTCAAGGACCATGGCCAGCACTGAAGCATGGATAGCCAGTGGTCCCTGAGGTCTGGTTTAAGAGCCACCGAAGTTAGTCAAATCCTTTCTTCACCTTTTATGTACTTCATATGTACAGAAGCATCATCGTAATTGCTGCTTGTATTACATCGGTTCCCTTAGTTTGTTGTTTTTATTTCTTATTGTTCAAATAAGTCCATATTATGATTTCATTTTTCAGTTTAATAGCTTTTATAAAATGTATAATTAGAGCGAAAACACAGTTTTGGTATAAATTAAGAGCCTAGCATAGCAGGAGAGTCAGCATTATTCTATATGCTGCATGGCAAAATTGTCTAAGAGATGTGACTCATTCTGGCAAAGCACTTAGTGGAGTTGGTGTGAACTGCCAAAAATAGCTTGACAGTATTCCTAATAATATGCTTACAGAACATATCTATTAACACAAGAAATCCCAGCACGTCCAGAACCTTAATTGGTGGTTTGTAAGTTATGTATAGCATATTGAGGCAGCCCCCCCCCATGGAAAACTGGAAACGGGGGCAGGCAGTGTTCTGGTCTTTTTTAGAACAATGGTCATGTTTTCACCTTGGTTTTTGCAGCTTATGGTTTGAGAAACATTTTGTCTCTTCTGTTCTGGGTGAGGCTTTTAGTTTAGTTACAGTAATGGAAGCACAATTTAACCCCTTGTTATGGCTATCTGAACAAACTGAATTTGTCAGACAACCTAGGGGAAGCACCTGCTCAAAGAACCAGCTGTGCAAGCTGAATGCAGGTGAATACTTGTTGGCCTAGGTGTCGATGAGCTGTGTTTTCCTTTCCGACTAGCCATCGCTACGATGGTGCATCTTGTGAAATGGAGGCACTGTCAGGTCATGTTAACCCCAAACACCACAGGTCTTTTGTTGGCTTTGTGGCACTTGTATGCGATAATGCTTACTAGAACTTCCCTAATAAACAAACAGGTGTTTTCTGTGCTAGTGGTGGTGGTATAGGGACACCAAGAAATAAAAGATGAAGGTAATCACTAACTTAAATAATGCTGGTAAGTTGTGCAGGGTACTGCAATTAGAGCCCAGAGATATGAAGATAAACAAGGCATTATTTGGGAGATGCCATATCTTCTTTTTTTTTTTTTGTAAATTCTCCGTTTATTGTAATAGAAGCAACAGAAGACATCACAGCACAATACTGCGAAATAGGATGTTATACAACAGTAACGTCGGTTCAGCACACCCATAAGTACATCCAAACGAGTAGTGTACAAAAAGTCATATAAAGAAAGTATATATACTCTTATACAGTGAAAAGCATAACATACAATCAGTAAGCGATACATAGGTGTAGACATAAATCACAGTGGTGCAGAACAGAATACACTTATACAGGCAGATACCAGATTAGCGATTCTTGTGCGATGGGAAATCGGCAACCATCGTAGTACGAAACCATCGCTGAGGCCGCAAATGTAGTCCACAGCAGAATAAACGGAGAGCCAAGGCATAATATTAAAAGGCACATAAGAACCTGTATAAACAACAGCAAAAAAAAACAAACTAAACCATGCGCGTGTTGACGGTGTCAGTCGATAAAAGGAAAAGAATAAACAGATCAATTAAGAAGAGGCGGGGTAGGCCTGTAGTAATATCAAAAAGGCCTATCTGACAGATTGCAGTATCTCAGGAAGTCTAGGAGAAGAGATAAGGTCCTTCCACCAAAACCATCGTCGATTGTACTGGAATTCCTTCCCACGGGACGTCCACACCAATTCCTCCATTTGTGAAATAAAATGCATCTTGCTAAGCCAGATGTGCATAGGAGGAGTTTCCTTTTTCTTCCAACATATCGGGATCACTGCCTTGGCTGCGCTGAGTATGTGGTAGGTGACTGAGTGTTTGTATGCTGTCAGTGAAAGAGAAGTGTGATGCAATAGGACTGCTTCAGGGGTCAAAATATACGCGGGGTCGTTTACTTCACGAATGACACGCTCAATTACCTTCCAATATGGAACAACTAAAGGGCACTCCCACCATATATGTAGGAAAGTGCCTGGACCATCTTCACACCTCCAGCACAGGTCAGGCACACCTGGTAAGAATTTATGAAGAGTATGCGGGACACGGTACCATCTGATAAGCAGTTTGTAAGAAGCTTCTTGTATTCTGCTGGCTAGGGCACCCTTATGGGTCGACTGAACAATTTTATCCCAGTCTGCCTCAGTGGAAATGTGTGGAAACTCTCGTTCCCAAAGGGCTAAAAAGTAGGGCTTGTGAGAAGTATCTAAAGCCAACAACATGGAGTATAGTGTGGACATCAGGTGACCCGGTTCGGAAGTTGCAGTACAAAGCTGTTCGAAGGCTGTCAAGGGTCTACAATAGTCAGAACGTCGGGGCAGTGAGGCAATGAAGTGTTGCAGTTGGATGTAGAAGAAAGTGTCTTGGGCGTGTGGGGGACGAGAGCCCAGGAGGTCTGTTATGGGTTTCAGAACCCCATTAACACATAACTGGTGGAAACGCAGATCGCCCGAGGGGGCAGGTGAGATAACCTGGAGGGAAGGCTGGGTTGTCAGAGATCGGGTAAAGAGGACTGGGGTGTGAGAGCAATCGACCCCCCGTGACGTATCTTTTGAGGACGCGTAAAGTCGGCGAGATAGTAGGATGCCTGATGTTGGTGAACCGGTTGGACCTTACTGGGAGCCAAGGGTAAGAGTGGATAGGATGCATGAGCGCCTCCTCCTCCAGCAGAACCCACTGTTTATGGGCACGAAGCGTCCACTCAACCACCCTCCGCATATGCGCCGCGTGGTAGTATAACTCTAAGTGCGGAACCCCCAACCCCCCGCAAAGCCTGGGTCGGACCAGATGGGAGAATGCCAGGCGGTGAGTAGATGAGGACCAAATATATTTTAAAAAGGTTCGGTGACATTGTGTAAAGTAAGTTCGTGAGATAAATATTGGCAGGGTGTGAAATAAGTACAGGAATCTCGGTAATATGTTCATTTTTAAAACCGAGACTCTCCCGAACCAAGACACATGTGGAAAGGACCATTGGCGCAGATCCCGAGATACTCGGTCCAAAAGGGGGACAAAGTTTAGGGAGAATAATAAGGAGAGATCAGCAGGAATCTGCAGTCCCAAGAATTTAAAACTAGTAGCGCACCATTTAATTGGGAAGCGTGAACTTAAAGCAAGTTTAACCGAGTCTGAGACTCGTACGCCCAAAATTTCGGATTTTTCTAAATTAATTTTATAATTGGATATCAGTTGGAAAGTCTCAAGCTCCTGCAGAAAGTGAGGTAGAGATAAGAGAGGTTCAGTCTTCTTTTTGAATGTGGTTAATTTGGGGGATTCATACAACAACTTGACAAATATTTATCCAAAGTATATGCCACTTTATATGGATTGCTTGTGCACCTTTTTAATTCACAGATCTACTTTTTATCACTGTTTTCACACCAGTGATACCTTCATAATTCTCCCTCGCCAAGTCAACAACGTTGATTAAAAATTCTACATGACTTTTAAGGTATACAATGCGTAATGATTCCTTGCAAACCTCAAGTTCAATCCTTTAGGCGACCCAGAAATTGTGCAGCTACCCCTTTGCTTGACAAGGACAGACACTGAGCTGCAGGTATCAACTACTGAGCAATTTTAACATTTTTGTAAAAAATTTAAGATTTCTTAATTGTAAAATGTTCTCACACAGTACAACATTAACACCAACTGTGTTGTGAAGTGTGTTGTGCTTTCGCAGTTTTATCCAATTGTATAGGTCACATCTGTACGTGGATATTACACACTTCTTGGAACCTCCAGAGAATAACTCTTATTTGCCTAGAAGAGATTAAATACAATCCCTTGGGACTGAGATATCATTGTCAGGGTTAGCTGTGTAACTGAGCACACATTTACTGTGTGTTAATAAAAGCCACTGAGGGGGAGAGCCGAATTAAAGCGTAAACCATGCGTGCTATCCAGTGGAGTCATTTGTTTTGCCCTTTTATTATTATAACTGTCAAAACTTTAATGGCTTGGTCTACAAACCATGATAGTCGTAAGAATTATCAACATTTAACTGCATTATAGACCGCTCAAAATGCAGAAGGAAAAAAAACACCAAAATACGGTTATTCTGTGGGTTGGGCAGGAATTTTTTCTTGATTGTGGCTGCTTTCTGTTCCATAACTGCGGCTAGCTAATGGAAATGCTGAAACATTTAAGAATAAAGGTAAATCCTCTGCTGAGGAGGATGAACTCCTTCAAACACCATTAGTTCACTCACACGCTTATTTACTAACATCTTGACTGTGAGTTTTAATTGATTTTTTCCTGGAAACGCTCCCCT